>NW_009203532.1:0-40725 GCF_000690835.1 Fulmarus glacialis | reverse complement strand
AGAGAGAAAGAGGCTTTCAGCAGTGATATAGTTTATTCTTTCTTTGAAGACCTGGTTCGGAAGCTGCTTAGTGTGGCATTCACCCTCCAGTATCTCTAGCACATCTGCCTGGGAGCAGAAAGGTTTAGGGTGGAAACTTGTGTTGATGAGATGATGCATTTCATGGACCCCAGAAGGACAGTAAGAAGGAGGACTTACTCGACAGCTGAAGCTAGGTGTGTGGTTTAAGCTTTGTTAAACCGATGGAACAGCCTTCAATTTCTCCAAAGGCCTCAAAAGCAAATAGCTAAGAGGGTCCCAGAATAAAGGTCATCTGGCTGTATTTCAACATCTTTAATTCATGCAAGAAAAGGAAACTTTGTACACAATTTAACATCAACTGCCCCCCTGAGGCAACTACTTGGTGAAAGAGCACAGCTGCTGAGATCCATCTGTTCCTTACCAAATCCAGCTTCTTGACTCCCTGCAAGAGAGGTTTTCTACTTTTCACCTGCTGTCACAGACTTTTATATAACAATAACTCTTTCTTCAATAAAATACTACTTTTTTTTCAGAGTGATGAAGACAGGAGATTTTTGCAGGAGATCTACATCACTTGAAGTAGTTCTCCCTGTTATCAGGGCAAGGACAGGTGGTAGAGGTATTGATAACCACAGAGTAGAGAAATGAGATCTCTTGAAATAGTCTAGTAGACACCAAATGCAGCCCTGAGCCAAATTCCAGATACCTGTCCTTAGCCCATGCCAACATCCAGCAGATCTATCATTCACACCTTACAGTCCAAGTCAGGTAGAGAACATATCATTTAACCTCATGGCTGTATTTCAGTATTAATGCTTCCTCCTTTGCTCCCAATGTTGTCCTTTGCAATGGATTCAAGTGCCTTAATGCAGTGACAACTCATGTTGCTGCCTGAAGGGCTCCTCTCTTTGGCTCATTAGGGCCACAAATGTAATCCTTCTCTGGGCACACACCTCCTATTTAGCCTTTCATGTGACAGCTGTGGAGACTACTGCCTGTAGTGCCACGTCTCATCCAGTTTCATCAACTCGTTTTGGACAGAGAGTCATTGCCACCCACAAGACTATGTGGGACCAGCAGATGGATCCATCCAGAACAGAGGGGCAACGTTTCCTTTCAAAAACCCACATCTATTTAGGGGGCAGATGAGACAGCGCAGCGCTTGTGGTAGCAAACATCGCCATGCCTGTCTTCCAAAGTACAGTTAATTCAGCCTTTAATTAACCTAGCTGTGGGAGGTGTCCCAGCTGCAGGAACGCCTCTGAGAGCTCCACTTCTTCGATGGGCCTTCTTTGGTTCTTACCTCTGTCAGCATGAACAAGTTACATTTAAGAAGATCGAATCAAATTCTTGCTTAGCATTCAAAAATGGCATTTAGCTCGCATAGGTGATGCTTCTGGGTCTTAAGCCATCTTTGTAGATCTGGGACTAAATTAGAAAATAAACTCTGAATTGCTTTGGCTTCCCTAGCATTGGGCTTGTTGAATCAGTGTGAAAACCTGCTTTGGGGAAGTAGGATGTATGGTGAGAAAATATTTTCCCAGTGCCCTTATCTGCAATGCAGGGAGCTCCCTGAGACAGTCAGGCTCACCTAGAGAAGGATCTGCTCTTTCGGGGAAAGCAAGAAGAGGAAGACATGTTGATGCCTACAACCATACTTTCCACTCCCACAGTAAGGTTCAGAGAAACCTGTCCGTATTTCAGAAATGTGTGAGGAGAAAACACAAGCTATTATTTCCTGCAATAGTAGAGTGGTCAATAATAAAAGAGAGAGAGAAATTCACGGTGTGGTATTTCTGGCCAGGCAGTCAGAAGGAGGTGAATTCATTGTTGCTCCGAAGTGGATAAACTCTAATTCCCTATATTTATCCTTTCTAACTGTTTCATATACTTAATTGGCTCCTATCACTGTTTGTAAGATAACATCCGTAGGGGCAAGATCAGCTGTATTTGATTTATGATTTACATGTGTATAACCCCATAGCCACTCTAGCTGTATTTGATTTCAAAGTATAAACCAGAGATTGTGTTTCTTTAGACAAAGTTGGAACAATGCTCCCACCTTGCTCTTGCAGATGGTATGAACATCATTTTTTTCTTCCTTTTCCTACTCTCTGCTGCTTCTCCAGCCCAGACCTCCTTTTCCAAATCAGACACTGTTTTCCCACATACTTATGCTTTTTCACAGTGATCTTTTTAATGGAAGAGTTTTGTCTACCCTCTAGTGGGAATTTGAATTACAGCACCCGCAGAGCCCAGCTGCGGGAGTATGGGAGGCTGGAGCCCCTCGGCACAGCCTGGAATTACTGCAGGACAGATCTTCACGGTGTTTCCAGCAAACACGATGCCCCGTTGCTGTCCTTCCCTTCCCTCAGTAAGATTCAGGTTTGCATTTTGGGAAAAAAGGATGGGGGCTATGTTTGCTAGGATTTTTTCCTGGTGGAAGGACAGATTTAGATTTTCACTGGTGTTTGTCGGCCAAATATTTAGCTCTGATAAGTAAGTACAGCTGCATTAATCATGTTGAATAGAAGCGAGGATGGAAATTTAGAAGATGGATGAAAAATCCGCATCTTACCTCCATTTTCCCTTCTGCCAGTAGAAGAAAAGCGCCGACATTCATGTCTGAAGACAGAACATGGGCCGCTGGATCTGAACTAGGGTGTGCTGGGAAGGGCCTGGCCCCAGCTCTGAGGCGTGTTAGCTGAACCCGTGTGCTCTCCCAGCGTCGGCATACGTACGTGGTGAGCAGTGGTACCCTGCCCCTTGGGTGAAGGCAGCTCACTAGTTATGGAACCTATTTCTGACCTTTGCACCCCACGGAGAACGACTTCCCGACCTGAGGTGCGATGCACACATTTCAGCCTGAAAGGTTTCCCTGTATGCTGCTAATATTTCATGTTAACCTGCAAATTAACAAATACTTGATACAAACCTGTAAATGGGATGAATACAGCTAATTACTGGCTCTTGGCTGAGATCACATGCAGTGGTAGCCAAATAACTTTGGTGATAAAAAGCTGGTCCCCCAAAAGCTTCTCTGAAGGAAAACAGAAGTGCTCCTTCCACAGATGCAGAGTATGACGTTGGGGATGAACCAGGGCCTGAGGAGCACAGACACTGCTCTAACTCAACTTTTATTACTGAAGTGCCACAACTGAGCAATCAAGACTCCCTTGAAAAATCTTACCCTAAGCCTAAAATGCACTTTGTAAAAGCTCTGGGCTGGGAACTGATCTCTTCCCTGCTTGGCTGCTAATTTGCTTTGTGACCGGAGGCAAGTCACTTAATTCCACTGTGCCTCAGTTTCATCACCTGTAAAATAGGGGCGATATATAAATATCTCAGAGCAGCTTACTAGCGGAAAGGTAAATGTGAGGAAACTCCTGTAGGCAGGTGCTGCTGCCTTGTCTGTTAAGATAACTTCCCGTTGATAAAAAGCATCATGAAGCGAAGGGAAAAGGGAATTTTCAAAATGATTTATCTCTTGAAATTGTTGCACAGTGCATTTGTATGCCACTGTCTGCTAGGTCTTTTTCGTTATTGCTGAGGCCATAAGTGATTGGGCCAGCCTGGCTTACTCAGTGGAAAATTGCCCATTTGGGGCTGGAAATAAATCCACCCATAATACTTCCCCACTTTGTGCCAAGTCACCTCCTTTTTGCCCAGCTTAACAGATCTGTAACAAGAACAGAGCAGGAGGCTTTACCTTGGATGCCCTTTGAGGTACCGCAGAGAAGGTGTTTTCTAGCCCTGTCAGGTGCAGGTCCAGGGCATCACTTTGCACAGTGGCTGGCACCATGAAAGTCCTTGAAAATTGGACGAGAGATGTGAGAATATCATAGGGTGGTCTTGCAGTAATACCAAAATACCTTGTCACAGATCCACTGACAAAATACAGATTCTGCCAGACGCATGGGGATTGTCTTGAAAGCGCCCTGGGATGCAGCCAACTAGCTCGTGCTGATTGGGGGCAAACGGGAACCACAAAGATTTTAGCAGAACCGTTAGAAGGGACAGAATGAATTTCCTAATCATTTTTCAAAAAAGCTGATGGGTCTTGAGCAACAGGCTGGATGCGGTAAAGGGAGAGGGAAGGACCGAGTAACTTGGTATCAGGTTTGCTAGCTTGGGTAGCAGGAAGCATGCTAGAAATACAACCACGTGTAATGAAAACACATGAAGGAAGATGTCTCCAGGAACTATACCTTCTACCTTGCTTTATTAGGATTCAGTATGGCATTGTCTGTCTGTGCACAAAGTTGTATTTCTTTCTTCTTTGCCTTATCTTCTTTCACTATTTTACAAAGTAAAAGGAAATCCATAAAGTAATTTGGAAAAACACATCTTTCCCTTTTTTTAAAAAAACCAGAAGCTCAGAATTTTGTTTTCCTTGTGAGAGTGGAGAGCATCACCAGCACTATAGCTTCCAGGCAACCGCCTCTCTTTTGGTTTAGAAATCAGTGATATCAACCATTTTGGGGAATAAAGAAACCGAGGAAAGATCTTAGAAGATAAAATACCTTTTAATTCAAATGTCTTTTAAGGTTCTAGCAATGATGAATCGAACATACCCTGCATTATACTTGCCTGCAGCAGCCCCGAAAAATCATGTTCCCTCTGTGTGTTTTAAAAAAATGGCATTTGAGCTTTAAATTTTGCTTTAGAAAGACACTCAGCCCAGTGTTTACCAACTTTTCTTTTTCTCCTTCTTGGCCCCCGCGTCCAGCTCTGACTAAAACCAGGAATGTATTTTTTCTCCTGCTTTAGAAGGCGCTCTGCTCTGCACTGCAGCACCCGGTAGGCTCAGGCAGCAAGTCAGCAAGACACCTTAGTCAAAAATACTGCTCTTTTCCAGTAGCTATTCAGAAAACAGGCCTTGAAATACATTTTCTTTAGGGTAAACTTTTTTTTCCCCTCCTAGGCTTAATTGTGTGGCCTTTACATTGAAGCAGCATCAGCTGTCACCGCTGAATGCCTCTATTTTCACAAAACGTAAGGGAGCTGTGAGGGAACATACGAAGTATTTTCCTTTACATCTCTCTGCCTTTTCTGCTGGCAGAGAAAGGCAAATAGAGTTTGGAGCTGGTAGGAGTTGAACAGCGATATGTTCGCGTGTTGTTTGCTGCTTTAAAGTTTAGGTTAACTCAACCTGCATTTTCAGAGTACAAAATACTGACAGATGGAAGCAGTCATTCAACGTTTATTCTGCTCGCTTAGCCTTATCAGCAAAATGACAACATCTATCTGAGGTCTAAATGACTCAGTGGTGAGGCTGGCACTACCCTCCACTTCATGTGGTGGATCACTACCATACAGTTACACTGTACGGCTAACGCAGCAGCATCCCGACGGCGCATATCATTGCATCGGGATAAAATTGCAGCCTCGTCTCACATCAATATCCAACACAGACCTTGTAAGAATAGACCGTTCTCAAGCTGTTCTAGCCTTTCTCTCTACTAGCTGTTTACCAAGCTATTCATTTTGATGCTACATGCAGTCTGCTTCACACTCTCTTCTTAGGCGTTCAGTACGACACAGAATTGCTTGAAAGGCAGCTAGAAGCAGCCGGATTAGGACAGATTTTGCGAGATTTTTTTTTTTTATGCAGAACATTACAGTCAGGTTTTTTTCTCTCTGGGAGGTTTGAGTACGAGGAGGGCCTTTTGCTTTCACTTCCTATGGGAACACATGATTTGGGGAGAAAAGGAAAAAAAACTGCTGATTGCCTTTCCTGACAATTAAGGGTAGAAAACAGCTCTGCTACAATCTGTGACAGTACGTGAGTCACTGTGAAGAATAAGGTTTCTACAAAACCAGCCAGCGATTCCAAAATTTCATCTTTAGTATCATCAGAGTTGACATTTCCCTGAGATATGTGAACCCCATTTACCTTGCAAAGTTATTTTCTTGGTCCCTCTGTGGTCCCAGGGAGAACGCAGCTTGCTGGTAGGTACTTGACATGACTATCTTTGCAAACAAACCTACTAGAGACTTTTGACAGAAGCCTGGTTACTGCAGCATAACTGTGCTGTGAATTAGCCTGCGATAGTGTAGTAATTTATGTAGCTGCGTTGTCACACTGTATATACAGAGCTTGGAAAGTGTCTCCTGTTTACTGCAATTGAAGCACTTATCCTTGTTTCAGCAGTAAACTTAACAGCTGCTAAAAATAGAAGCTATCAAGATATCACCCTTCACAGTAAGCAAAAGGAATGAGTCACATGAGATAATGATCTCTCAGTCCTGCAGAGCACCTGAGCAGTCCTCGAATGCTTTAAAAATGTCTGCGTTACGGTTGAGCTTTCCTCCTTTTCCAGATCCAGCCATGCTACTGGAAGACGTGACTGCCCTTCTGGAGGTTCTTGCTCCACCAGTGAACTACAGCTCCCAGGAGCATTCCCTAATCTACTCCGGCACTTCAAAATCAGCTAGTTTAGCCCAAACTAAACGAAGAGAGGTGGTGGATGAGCAGGTGAGATAGGAAGAAGGCAAGCAAACAACAGCTATGTTAAGGAAAGAGAGGAGCACGCAAAAAGGTAGCCCCTCTCCAGGTCACTGTGGGACTGTCACTCTTGCTGTCAGAGATGGAAAGCCTCGAACACTTCCATTTCACACTTTTTACCTTCAGCTGCTCCATTTTATATTGTATGTGTAGTCGTATTTTAAGAACTTCTGTTTGTGTGTGATAAACTCGGCCTGGGCTTGAGAAGGAAGAGCTTCTGAGAACAAGAATTAAAAATGCTCTGAGAGAGGAAAAAAGGTAATTTTTAATCCACTCCTTCAGATATGTATGTGTAAGTGGTAGACACAACTTCTGCTTTCACTTATGTGGAAAAGGAAGAGAATTTATGCAGTTCGTTTGTACTTTTTGCCCGTGTTGGAGAGCTGGGATGTTATGAATCTAGGTCAGAAAGTATTTATTTCATGTGAATCGTCTTACGTATTTGTGTAACTTGTGGATTTGAATCAAACATGCATATGTGAAACCAGGTAGCTTGACCATGAATGATCACCATCTAGTGGCAACCGGTAAAATTCAGACTTTGACAAGACAGAAGAGGACAATCTAAAATACAAAACAGGTCAAAAGGCCAGTGGCACTGCTTCCAAAAGATGTATCTGATGGCTGAGCCTTTACCAAATAAAGTATTTTAAATATCCACAAGTCATGTTGAAACACTATGGTGTCATCATTTCTCCTACGTAGGTGCGGTACCCGCACAGCGCTGCCTCTGTGCAGGCTGCCGCGGGGCGCGGTGCTAACCCGTGGCGGGTGCCTTGCCCGAGGCTCCCCAGAGCCACGGCAGTGCGGCGGGATGAGCTCTGGCACCGGGGATGCTCCCGGGCACCACTTGTTTCACTAGCACCCATGATGCTGTCAATGTATGCCTAATCGCAGAGCCTCCTGGCCAAAAGGGACCTCCAGAGGTCAGGCAGGCTTGTGTCCCTCTTGCTAAGCACATGGGTAGCCTGCTCCTAGGGACACCCAGCGATGGAGACTCCTCCTGTCCTTTCCAGTGCTTCATCACCCGTCCTGAGAGAAGGTCCATCCTGATATCCACCCTTCAGGGCTTTTAAGACCATTTGGTTTTCTAACCGGTTCGTTCCCCTTTGGTCGTTTCTCTGAGTGCTCTTGCCATGGTACTCTCACCTACGTCTTCCCTGAAGGGCAGCATGGTGCTCCAGCTGAGAGGGTAAGAAGGCTGCAAAGGGTGTAAGGGTTGCTACACAAATCTCACACATTATATTCTTATTCATACATTCCAGCATGGCATCTGCCCTTTTTGCCACAGCAGATGTCGTCAGCCCACTGAAACTGTCGGCTCCTCTCCAGCCTGTGATTCACAGTAACCACAGATCTTTCTCTGCTGAACTGCTACCTAAATATTTTTTTTTCTCCTTTTGTGTTTGCACAGTTCATTATTTCTACTTAAAGATAGTACTTTGCTCCTGTCATTGTCTAATAGCATTCTGTGCATTTTCCGACCATAGCTGCAATTTATCAACGTAATTTTGTCTTCTCAGCTTCATGTCATCTGCAAATATAATAACCGGACTTTATTTCATCATCCAATTTGTTAATGAAAACAGTAAATATTCCTAAACCCAGGACAGACTGGTCAAATCCCCCACTCAGTGGCTCCCCCTACTCTGATAGTAAATCACGAGTATCTCCACTCTGAGCGCAGCTCTGTAACCAGCAAAAATAGTTTCCTCCAGACTGTTTTCTTAGCTTACACACACGAGTGTCATCTTAGACAAAACTCCTTCTGGAGTCAAGATATACGACATCTTCTTCTTTTCCTTCATGTACGAGCCTGTTAATTTGTTGTAGTAGGAAATCAGAATGATCTGGGATTGTAAATAGCTGATAGATCCATACTGGCTGGTACTCACCTGTATTCATCTTCTGTAGGCTTATAATCTGATTGATTGTTTCAGTATTTTTCTGAGATGGACTGCTAAGTCCTTGTTCCTCCATTTTTTCCATATATATATATCTCCTTTTGTATATATCTATCTCCTTGTATATGTATATATACCTCCTTGCATTCGCCATGTATGTCCTGCTGTGGTACTCCTCTCATCCTTCCCTAGGCCAGCTCTAAGATTTCACCATTCAGTTCCTCAGTGCCCTACGCTGAAGTTTATCAGGTCCATCTCATTTGAAAACATCAGATTTATCTAGGTGCTTTCTAAGTATGTCATTCAGTGGTTTCAGCAACCGTGACAATATCTGCTGCATTTCGCTCGGGCTGTAATAAACTAAGCACCACATCAGTGACAACACTGAAATCAATGGAAGTTGTTCTCGTGTCCAAACTAAGTTCTTCATGTTTCTGTAATCAACCGCAAAGCCCAGAGCGAGAGAATCCTGCGCTTTCCAAATGTCTACAGAAACAGTCTGGACGGGTGGTTTTAAACTCCACCTTTGAGGTGGCTTATAATCTTTTCTTTTCACTCCCTGTTCTTTGGTTGCTAAGAGAGAGATATATATAAAAACCTGCTCCCAAGACAGCTTTTTGACAAGTGCTCTACTGTAGGGGGAGGGAGAAGCCAGCTGCAATTTTTGCTACCTTATCAACACACCTGCCATTGCAGGAGCTTACAGCACCAAAGCCATCCCAGGTTTGCTGGGATTCCTTCATAACTTTAATGCAATTTCTGACCTGGTCACGTAATTGCTGCTCCGGGGCTGCTGGACGTATTTGCTCCACTTACACCTTGAAAGAGAGAGGATGGCCTGCTGGAAGTTACCTCCGATCACGACATAAAGTAGTAGGTTGCCACACGTGTTGAGTGCCGCCAGTGGTCGAGAGATGATATAGACAGAGTGGATTTGCTTCTCCACCTGACAGCTGACTGGACACAACCGTAGTTCAAGCCGAACCACCCGAAATATGTGGAAGGGGAGGAAGCACACACAGAAGACCACCAAGAGGATGACGGCAAGTCTGCGAGCCCTTTGTTTGTAGCAAGCCCGCGTGTGGGGCCCGGTAGCCAAGGTGCAAATAATGAGCGCGTAGCACAGAGTCACTGTCAGCAAGGGCAAGAAGAAGGCCAGGCCAGTCAGCAGCCAGTTGTACCACCTGATTGTGCCCAGGTTTTCAGAGCTGGTAAGGTCGAGGCATAAGGATCTGTTTTGTTCCTCTTTCGAGGAGATCAAGAAGTTGACAGGGCTGACAGCTACCAATGAGATCACCCAAATGGCTGCGCAAGCCACCGCTGTCCACCGCTTCCTCTGGATGTGGAAGAACTTCATAGGGTGGACAATCACCATGTAGCGGAAGGCGCTGAAGCAGGTGAGGAAGAGGATGCTGCTGTACAAGTTGAAGTGGAAGCCGAAGCGGATGAACTTGCACATGAATTCGCCAAAGATCCAGTGCTCCCCACTGGCATAGTAGTGTATCAGGAAGGGAAGGCTGGTGAGGTAGAGCAGGTCTGTGAGCGCCAGGTTCAGCATGATGATGGTGCTGCTCTTCCAAGGCCTCATCTTGAAGCTGTAAACACAAATCACAATGACGTTTCCCGGGAAGCCCACCAGGAAGATGATGCTGTACATAATGGGGAGGTACAAAGTCTTCAGACCGACTTCCACATCAGTGCAGTTGGGAAAATCACCGTCAGTGTCTTGCCAGGTGGTGGGGTTGACTAAGTCGTCATTTGTTGTGTTCATGTTTTTTCCTTAGTGCTTAAGGAAGAGAGAAATGCTTAGTGTTCACTGCCAGATAAGACCTTCTCGTAGCCCGTTAAAAACAACTAATAACCAGGTCTTTCCTTTCAACTTCCCAACAGTGCCACTATTAAAGAGCCATTATTGAATAAGGAAAGGTCTTGCTACTTTCATGAGAACTGATCCTGATCCAGAGGCCTTTTGTCTCATCTATATAGAGATAGATACAATTTTATTTTAAAATACATATTTTTAGGGAAGGGTCTGCACAGGCACAACGAAGCTGTAATATAAAGGATTCCCAGCCCCACAGCGTGTGATGTGTGTCCTCTGGTATATAAAGTTCACCTTCTTCTCTCATCAGGGGTCAAGTGGAGCAGAAGGATAGACTCATCATGTTGCGCTACTGACCAAAGTACAGAGAGGAATGTCCAGAACCTAACTGCTCCATAAATGCTATTTACGTCCTTGTTAATTAAGTGGAAAACAGGGCAGATGTTGAAATGTTTTCGTATTCTTTTTGATGCTGGAGTTGGTTAACATTTTTCTCCCTGCTCTTTGGAAACAACTGATACAGGAATATTTCATTCTTTTAGTCCATTAACATGATTGATGTTGCAAAGAAATGGGTTATTTTTAGGCTTGTCATTAGCTGTAAATTTCTATCCCTGTAAAATTTTTAAATGGTGTTTTGCTTAGTCATAGATAGTAGTTTTCTAAAATATCAGAGTAAATTCATCCAACTTTGCAAAGCAGCCATTTGCAAGATACAAAATGGGACTTGAGCAGGATCCAAGGGAAGTACTCTACAACAGAAAATACGGGGCCACTGAAACACATGGCAAATAACTGCTAACGTTGCATCCTGTAAGTGCATTTGTGTGAATGCCTTCTTTCTTTTAAAGTGGAGTAAATGTTTTGATGGAAAAAAATGAATAAATCTCCAGTGTAATTTTTTCTGGAGGAATGCAACTTCTTACAGGATGATGCCTGTCCTCAAATTACTGTGGCCTGGATCTGTTAAAATGGATTCCTACTGAATCAACACTTCAATTTCTTGTTCCACTCTGAATTTTCTTTACGTAGCTTCTACCCTCACTCACTTGTGAGATCTCACAGAGACAGGCTGCAGGATTTGAATTCAAATTGTGTAGAACATTAGGTTCAAACATATTTAAAACACTTTGAAAACCAAAGCTGGAGCTTGAGAAGATGCATGCCAAACACTGGCATTTGTTTTTGAAGAGCAAAACAGCTTCAAATCTCTTCTCATGGCTGGGCATGGTGCAGGGGATAGTTTAGATAAATCCAGTGGCTCTAACTCAGTTAAGAAGTAATGCAGCAATACAAACAAAGTTGAAGCCTCTGGTATGGCTAATGGTTAACCAGGTTGATAGCAAAGGCCCCATCCTGCAGCAGCAGGTCGCGGCGTGCTGTCTGCCGCTGGAAGCACCACGGCTGTACACAGCGTGGTGTTTACAGCGCTCAGCTATTAAGCGAGCTGAAGGGCACAGCCGGGTGCTGCTCCCCGCACCACTTTCTTCATGGTTTTGTAGGACTATCGTTCTGTCAGCAGCTTTTTTTCCACCAGCCAGCGTGCTGCCGCAGCAAACCTATAGGGGCCGGAGAGCAAACACCTACGATCGCCGAAGAGCGCGGCAGTGGCACTCAGCCACTGCAGTCCCTACTGACAGCCACACGCTCTCAGGTGCTTTCGGAGCCGTCCCCTTTGCTATCGGTGAGGTATCTGATAGGGCTGGATTCGGGTCGGGGAACTTGGGACTCCCTCACAGGCCAGGCCACCCCCAAGCCCAGCGCTGGTTAGGAAACCCGAGGCGGGGACAAGTATTGCAAGAAAAGCACATGGGTGTGAGGATCTCGGTTCTGAACTCCCCTAAGATTACATCCAACCTAACAGGTTACCACAGGGACCAAAGAAAGGAGACAGCAAATCTTTGCTGTTGGCCTTATTATTTTGCTGTCTGAAGTACAAATAGAATTTAGACAAAACTTAAATCTAATTAAAGAACAGTTTGTACTGTAGCAGATTTTATCACACTAAGTAATTGGCCATAATGGGACTTCTGCAGCCCAAGCTGAGGGCAGATGATATATGCTGTAGACGCATAATGAACTTTAAATAAATTATCCAAGAGCAGAACTCGTAATAAAAGGGAACTAGAATATTGAAATAGAAACCCTCTTTCAGTCTTAATGGTAGAGTCACTGCTCTATTACATGGTATTCTTTACTGTAACCAATTGATTGGAGTAACTTTAAAAAATGTTGTGACTGCATGTCTTTAATTGCAGTCACGTATAAGGGAAACTTGTCTGCTCCTGCATTGTGATAATTTAATTAGAGCCTGCTGGAAATAAAAGTCAAATGGCTGCAGCCATGGCAAAGTAACCTAATGGCTGTAATTGGACTATATTTCACACAGATGTGTTGCTGAATAAATTAAATAGGATTTGGCTCACAGTGTTGGACTCTTCCACTGGCTGAAATTTAAGAGATGCAAATCATACATTTAGGGACAAAAATGTGAGCCCTCCTTCCCTTACCCTTTATAATTTAGGGAGGTATCTCCATGCTGAAAGAGTATGTGGATTTAATGTGAGTATTAGATGCATCCCAGATGAGTTTAATTTATTCCATGCTTCCATTGTCCTTTAACCCTTGCTCATCTCTCTCCAATTCGCCCTGCCTCTATATTCACACCTTTAAATCAAAATATGCATTTTACCTCTAAATCCTTGATGCTGTTTCCTCTCCTCTTCATAGCTGGTTCCTTAAATACTCCACTCCAGCTGGCAGAGTTTGCTTTTAAATTCCACAGGCTTGTGCAGTGAGACTGTCTGGGAATGCTGTAGCAACCCCCTCGGGTCTATGGGGCAGGCTGCGGAAACGCTCTGCCTCTGTTTCCAGGTCTCTGCCGGGCGAAGGCAGCATGGGCTCCACGGTGCCGAGCCAGAGCTGCTCTGACCCCTCTCGCCTTCCTGCGGGCTGGCTGTCACGTCCCCGGCGGCGGGGCCGTGCTGGTGTCGGCTGTCCTCCCGTCTGGCTTCTACCGCCTGCGCGGGACACGGGGACCTGCCCGGCGTCACTCGCAAAATCGGTTGGGACTGCCTGTAACCTGTCCGGTTTGGCTGGAGAGGTGTGTTACGGGCGCCTCCAGCCCTCGGCGAGGGAGGCAGGCCAGCAGCACTCGGGCAGGGAGAAGCAGCACCACCACGGTGCCCGCCTGAAGGAATACCTGCTCCCCGGGTCCCAGAGCACAGAATAGGGGAGGTGGGGGGAGAGCAGGGTTTCGAACTGGCAGGAGCTGCCCTCCAGAGGGTTTGGTGGATGCTGGGGGCTGAGATCAAACCCTTGCCTCTCAAGGAGGGCGAAGGTACCCATGCTCTCCAAACTGGGAGCTTAGTGGGACCAGCTGCCCCTCCTGCAGGTAGGGACCTGGCTCTCAGAAGAGCAGGGATTGTGCAACCAGGGCACAAGCAGGGTCTTCTGGCTGGGAAGGCCATGTGCTTGTGAGGGCACCCTGGCTGGAGGAAGGCTTTGCTGGAGAAAGGGATTGCATGACTCTGCCAGACAACTATCCTGACCATATTACATGGGTAATATGCTTTTCTGCTGGCATGACTTGTCCAGAGGTCAGAGGAATGAAGAAGCCTAGGAAGGAAGTCAAACTGCCCTTTGCATATGGTTTGAAAAAATGCCCAGCCCGCTGTGTGATCTGGAGCATTTTACAGTCCCCAAATATCCAGGCAATAAAGCAGAAGAAAGACCAGCACTTCCTTGAATGTGATGGCCAACCCTCAAGAAGGGGCTAGCAGAAATCTCCTCTCCCTTTGGAGAGGGAAGAAGGGCACAGGCACCTTCCGGGGTGCCCTACGACAGGGGTTTTACTTCCTTTGCACAGTGGGCTGCGAGGGGCATGGGCCCACCCAGAGGTGCCAGGGTAATTATGGTGTGGAAGTTAAAGATTTTATGGGGTGACTTAGCTTTCCAGCGTGCGGTGCTAGCTGAGGCTATGACATCGCAGAGATTTCCTACAGAGCCAGTGTTTACACGTTGTGCTTGATCTTCTCTCCCTTTTCCTTTTCAACAGGTTTTGACTCTTGGGCTAACTGTGCTCCATTGACTTTCTTCTTGTTTCAGAGCAGTGATCCTTATACCAGTTTCAGGCTTCCCTCTTACCCGCCCCCACCCCCCCCACCTTCCCAAAGGTAACACTTTCAAAAGCATAAGCATTCCAGATTTGATTTTGAATTAAATATTTGCAAACTTCTGTGAACAGGTAGGAAAGTTATTATCTTGAGAGGGAAATGTTTAGATGAGGCTGAAAAGAACTTGAATGTTTTCCAACACTGAACTTAATTTCAGATCTTGTTTGAAGCTATTATTTACTTTCTATGATGATGAGAGATATGAACCTGGAAACATAAGCAATTATGTACTGCATAATACAACAGTGAATCAGGCTCAAATTATTTAGTAAATATAACTTTGAAAATGATTGCATAACTCTCCTGTTTCTTTACCTGATGCTTTCAGTATTTGCCAGCTTCACATGAATGACTTTCAGCTTACTCGTTGTACAGAATCTGTTCTCCTTAACTCTTTCTGGTATAAGTTTGGCCACATCAACCTTGAATGTGAACATTGATTTTGGACTCCTAAATACAAATATTCAGAAATAAACTGACAGTTGCCAACATATCCCTGAGTAACAGTTGATATGAGCCACCATTGTTTATAGAAAGGGCTGAAACCACTTTTTACTGTGTGACTAGCTACCAGATAGTAGTAATTTCATTATTCTACATCATGGAAACTGTACATTCCGCAAAGCGCAAAAACGCCCTTTGCAAAGGGCATATGGGGAGTCATGGAGAGACCAGGGGCATGAAGCTGTATGTTCTCAGGAGTCCCAGTTTATCCCTACACACATAGATGAAGAACTTTCTACATTTTATTTATAAATTCCTGTCAAAGTATAAAGAATATCAAGTTCATTGCTCTTTTTTTTTTATGTTTTTTACTCATCATTTGATGTTTTGTCTGCTCTGGTATGGTATTTTTGAGTAAGAATGGATATTACTCTGGCTTTATGATTCAAATGATATCAAAAGTGGATAATTACTTGAATACTTTACTGTTTGTACTTCAGGAAAACATTTTGAAAAATTGTGAGGAGCTGGAAAAGAGCTTCAGGAATTAATGGAGTACTGAGAAATGTTGTGACGTGCCTTGAGAGACTTTTGAGGCTCTGGTTAGTTTATTCAAGAGCAGATTTAAACAGGAATGGATGATAGCCATGATCACATCCACGGGAAGAGACTCCTGGCATCAGCGTAGCTGGAGCTATGCCAATCCAGGCTGGCAGCGAAGCACAAGTGTTTCTTGGTGAGGGTGGGTAGCTACTAAAACAAATCCCCATAGTAATATAGTAGATTCTTCAAAATTGGAATTTTTAAACCAACATCGAGTGTCTTTTGCATAAATATTGGTACAGTCGCAGAGCAGCATGAGGTGATACCGTCATGCAACTTTGCAGGAGAGATTCATAGGTTTTAAGGGCTAGAAGGACCTCTAGAAAACCCAGTCGAAAGGGTTGTATCCCCAAGGCCTTGTACACACAAGGCCATAGGATTTAGCTCAGATTTCCCAGTAACTTGTATTTAGCCCTTTTTTTTTTAAATTGGAGGACAATCTTGATTTGAAGAGAGAGGGAGAATTCTTTTATTCCTTTGATAGCTTGTTTGTGGGCTTGAATCATGCCCACAGCTGAAATAATGTCCTTAGATTTTTAATATGACTGTAGTTTGTGCTTCCAGCCTTTCAACTTCTTCATATGTGTCTCTGCTATAAGAAGAGAGAAGCCCATTTAGCTATGGCTGTTCTGGTTTTGTCAAAGTATTTAAACATTATAATCCAATTACCTTTCATACTTCTTCCTGATTAGTTGGGTAGCTTAGGGCATCCTACGACAGCATCAGGGCTTCTCCAGCCTATTCTTTTTCCTTCCATTGGCTTTGTTAGGTAGAACATGAGGTCTTTCAGCCTCCATCCTGGGTTTCCGCATCTCGGGCAATGTGGCTGGAGCCATGTCTCTGCCTGCGGTACCAGACTCACAGAAATCCCAGGCATCCCCAGTGTGCGTGCACCAGTCAGCTCTGCCCAAGCTACCCTGTAGGATACTGCTGAGGGGTGTCAAAGGTGGCCTGTTCTGCACACTCGACCATCCTGAGCCCTAATGTTCTATCTTCCTCTCCACCACCACGGTGGAAAGACAGGAATGTAAAGAGATGTTTTGGGCTAGGAAACCATCACCCAGGGTGGGAAAGGCAGAGAGAAGAAGGATTGCAATGAATGGAGTCTAAGGATCACCAAAAAAAAACATTCTGCTGCTGCACCAGCAACAACATAATAAGGAATTTATTATTCTGCCAACTTTTATCATACAGAGCAGTGAAGTCATGCAGCAATGCAACCTCTGTCATGCAACGTCAGTGAGGAAAGCCACTGTAACGTAGGCCTTGTCAGAGTGTCTCTCCTGCTTTTCAGGTGTGACTACGCTGCGCTACGTTGTCTTCAGCTTGCTTCCAAAATATGTCTCATGGTAAAATACCTTAAGTGATCCAGTTGTCAGAGATTGCCTCCTTCTGTCAGAAAATAAATGGGATTCCCCTGCTGTCTCTCCCAGCAAAACCTAATTGTTTTTTCTTCTTGGAGAGAGTTTTTCTTAAATAATTTAGTTAGCTTGGATTCTTTGCTCAAATGTAGATATTCTTTAGTATGTGTTTTTACACAAATTCCACATGATCCATTGTGTAATCTCCTTAAATACAGTTCTGAACCATTTTCATCCTGTGCAAAGAATGTTTGTCTTTGAAATTGCTCTGACTTTGCCGTGATGTTTTGGGTCCCTTATAACTGCAGACTTCAAAGACGTTATCTGTCTTTGCCAGGTTTCATTTTGACTGATAGGAGGTTTTCAAAGGCGTTATGGACATCAATTGGGGTTGGATACTAATTGCCCTTGATTCCTCTAATAAATCTCTTCTTCTGACTTCATTGGCCACGTGCTTCTTTCCTCCTGTGTTGCTCCCCTCTTTTTCCAACAGAGTGTTTTTATACTTGCAATGGAGACATTTTAAGGGCCCACCGATTGCGTTTACCGATTGCCATCAAGGTGATTTAAGACGTGTACAACCCATGCGTTATTTTCATTCATACCCACAGTTTTTCCTCTGGGACAAACTTGCCTTTTCCTTCAACTCTGCATAAAATTCCCAGGGTGCAGCTGTCCCGTGAGAGTTGCCTGCTTGGCAATTTTCGCCTCTGAAGTGCCTACACCACGCGTTCTTCCGGCCATTCATCGCCCTTTCCTGCACCAAGTACTTCCTTCCTGCGCTCAGTGGGAAACTCACTCAGACTGCTAAAATGTGATGCTAATACCTCTGTTTCTGCTCTTGGTATAACATCTTTGCCCCCGGGGGAGTACTGGTGTGCCTGCAGGACCTAGCAGGGTAGGTGGGCGCACGCCGGATGGATGCACACCCTTCCTGTGCATGGCAGCTCTGGAAGTCAAACGTGTATATTCCAAAGACACACGTTTGTTCCTGACTTATTTTCCCACGTTTTGTCATTATTTATTGGAGTGAAACAAAAAAAAATTGAAGCATGCCAAAAATACCCATGGGCCCTTGTACAACAGGATCTGTAAGTGGTACATTAGTCTTTGGTATGTTTTATTTGTAGCACTTTTTCTTTCTTTAAGTTCAGTGGGATTGTAGTGCTATGGCAAATTAGGCAACTACTGCAGAACATATATTTCAGGGATGGGTTATCATATATCACACTTGGGGGCCCACAGTCTAGAAGTTCATGCTTCTTAATTTTATTCTCTGCTTTCACTTCAGCTTTTAAGAGTTTGACTTTTTTTTTTATCTGTCTCTGGCATGGCATTGAGAAAATCCTCCTTCCTTGTTTGTACTATACCCTGTTGAAGTATGTAGTGCACTCTCTTATCTTCCAGGGTGTGTTTTCTGCCGAGGGTGGGTGTTACTTATAGATCTTTCTGCAGCTCAGCTGAGTCCTCCAAATTCATTTCCTCGTTGCCCTTCCCTTTACTGGGTTTGCAGTGTGAGTTACATAGTAGTTAAGGACAAACCTGCTGCTTTTCTTTAGCTGCAGAGGTCCTGTTTAGGCAAAACAAGACCAGCATGAATGCAGAAAGGCAAGAAAGAGAGAGTGGTGGCCAACAGAGAGTCAGGGAAGCGAAGCACGGAGCAGGCTGGGAAGGGAGGAAGATAAGGCTCAGGAAGCCCATAAGATCTCATGCTGTGTGAAGACTAGCTCAGGCAAAAAGCAAACATTGCCATGGATCTCCTTTGCCCTTGTCCTTTCAGGGTAAGACAGGAATAAAACTCTTGCATATGACATCCTTGTCCAGCACAGTTACCAAACACTGAGCATGCACTCTGGAAGAGCAGATGATGGTACAGATCTAGGTGTGATGGTCACCTCTCGTCAAACATTTCTTAGTCCTAAGCAGTGCCTGAGCCAGTCTGCTGGTGTCTGTGTATTCTTCCCCTTGCATGCTCAGCTGGCCCATGGGCCAGCTGGTGTTCACAAAGGCCTATGTTTTTCCTTATTCCCTTTGTTCCTGCCTTTTTGTGGTTAAAAACTGAAAATGTCATCCAGTCAAATTTTGCAGGAAGAAGAATTTGGAGAACACGGTAAGAGACCCATAAAGACAGCCGGGCAGTAGAAGAGGCCACCCAGAGAGGCTGTGCAGGTGCCATCCCTGAAGATTTTCAAGTCCCAGCTGGACACAGCCCTGAGAAACCGGGTCTGAAATTAGTGCCGACCTGCTCTGAGCAGGTGATTGCACTAGAGACCTCCTGATGTCCTTTCCAACCTGTTTGATTCCAAGGTCTTATGATCCTCTGAAGTCTGCAAGCTTCAAAAGTCAAGGGTAAAATCAAAGATCCACCATTTCAAGAGCAAGAAGTATCTAAGTGTCCTACTGCTTCAGGAAAGACAAATTGTATAGCAAAACTACTCTAGACCTTGGCCAATCCCTTTCCACAGCTAGAGTCCTGTTTACCAGCCAGGCTTGTCTGTCTGATCCCCGTTTCCCAGGAGTCTTGAAGGCTGCAAAACAGAAGTTGTTAGCTGAAATAATAGCTAAATTCTGCTGTTTTCTATTTTATTAGTCCTCAAGATATTGCAGTCCTTTACATTCCTTTTTCACACTTAGGATTTGGGTATGTATGGCTGCATGTGTCTGTGCATGCTTGGTTATCATCCCCAGCATTTACATGCAGAAAGCTGCCTGGATTTAAACATAAATTTGTATCCTGAAATTACTCATTTGACTTGACTTGTGGCCTGAAAAATATTTCTATTGTTTAATCTAATTTCTGATAAACAAATTGTCAAGATTCTGTTTAGCAGAAATGCTTTCTTGCAGGCCTGCATTGTAGTATTTCACTGTGGAACAAGGCTAGGCGCGCACACAAGTCCTGGTGGGGAAGGTTTGAGATCTATGCTCACGGATTAGGTTGTAATCTGTTTTCAATATAAAAATGCTTCAGCATTCAAATGGCGTATTTGATTTGAGTTTGATTTCACAGCCCGGATTCTCATTCCCTGTAGACTCCTCTTCAAAATGAAAAAGGATTGGGCTCTCTGGTTACATACCCCCAATTCTTGAGAGCTCCCACCTTCTTGACTCATTGGTTTTGAGTTGCTAGTAGTACTGCTTTGTTCATATGCGTCCTACCTTTGGTACTAACTCCAAATTCCATTTTTTGTTCATCAACCAGACGTTTGGGTGATTTACTAATATTTACTAAAATACTGACCCTCATTCATTTTAATTGACAATACGGACTGAAGACTTGAGGGCAGAAATGCGCAGTGTCTACCTCCGCCTGCGTCCTTATCACCCGGGGAGGTCGGGGGGCAGCCAGCGGGACAGCGATGCACCAGCTCTGCGGCTGCTGGTCGTGACGGACAGTAGATGTCACTCTTGCCTAACGTGTAGAGACTGGTCTCCCCACTGAAAGGATGGAGCCTTTACAAACGGGTGTACGGCAAGGAGGGAGGAAAAAAAAAAGAATGACTGCTGAGCATAATTGCTAGTGAGTGAAAACTTAATTTTCAGATAAAAAGATGTCTACACAGAAAACCGTAGCTTTTATAGACTCACAGAACGGTTTGGGTTGGAAGGGACCTTTAAAGACCGTCCCGTCCAAGACCCCTCCCATGGGCAGGGGCATCTTTCACTAGATCAGGTTGCTCAAAGCCCTGTCCAACCTGACCTTGAACAGCTCCAGTGAGGGGCGTCCACAACTTCTCCGGGCAACCCGTTCCAGTGTCTCACTGCTCTCATCATAAAGAATTTCTTCCTTATGTCCAGTCTAAACCTACCCTCTTTCAGTTTAAAACCATTGCCCCTTGTCCTATCACTACAGGCCCTGACAAGAAGTCTCTCATTGCCTCTTTAAGTATTGAAAGGCTGCAATAAGGTGTCCTCGGAGCCTTCTCTTTTCTAGGCAAGATGTTGTACCCACACCTTGTTCTGAATCCCTAAAGAAAGGTATATTGAATCTTTAATGAAAGGTCTATTGCTGGGGTTGTTTTGGTACAGGTATTTTTTTTTTTTTAGCTCAGTCTTTGAAATGTGTGTTGGGGGCCTGCTAAATTACGCAGAACTGCCCATCTCATCAAAAACTTGCCATTTTGATACATAAACCAGTGGAAACTTAATAGTGAATTTGCGTACTGAGGCGCTGAAGGAGAATTTCTGGGCCAGCCGTGTTATATGTGAAGAACAAACCAAACCTGCTCCAATATCTGTGACGGTGTAATGTCTGGCAACGAAAGGCTGCCAGCCCGGGCCGTGCAGGCAAATCCTGCGGTCCTCTCTGCTCAACAGCTCTCTGGCAGCGGTGCAACGACCCCATCGCCGTTATCCCCCCAGCACCGAGGGCTGGAGCCTTCAGAAGGTTGCAGAGAAACTCATACTGCAATCGTGTGTGTCGCTATGCCTCACTTACTTTTGAGTAACACGTTCAGAGTCCCCTCGAGTATCCTGGGAGACAGGACCTGTGCCCAGGTAAAAGGCCTGCAAAGCTGCAACCTGTGTGAGCACCTGTGCTATTTGTTCTGTTCTTTTTTTCTTGGTAAGAAAGAACCAAGTTCCCTGAACAGAAACATGAGATACTCTCACAGGGGTGACAATTCTCAGTGTACCTCACAGTAAACTTCATGTTTTAGAGATGCATGGAAATCACAGTAATTTCTGATTTCTGCTGGAGTTCTGGCTGGTGATCTCATATAGAAATCAGGCTCTCTCTCACATAGTGACCACTTTAAAGACTTTTCACATAAAATAATTTTCCTACCAGACGAAAATCCACTGTTTTGATATATCAACTACATAAATGCTTCCAGTTGTCTCTGGATCCCTAGAAGCTCGGTTTCACTGTACAGGACCAGAAGGTGTTTACAAAAAGAGACACCAATTGTCTGTATTATTAATGTCTGCTGAGGCTATGCGATTTCAAGAGTGAAGCAGAATGGAGGAATTACACAACTGGGACATCACTTGAGAGGGAGATGCTGAAGGAGAGACATTTCACTAATACACATCTGCCACAGACTCCTTTCTTTCTGAATCCCTCTCCTATACCCACTCCAACAGAGATCTCAGTCAAGCATTAAATGCCTGTTTTTAGAAGAATCTTTGAAAAATCTAAGATTTATCAAATTAGCAGTGTTATTAATAACCCTAGTGAAGACAGTGACAGGGATGTATGTCAATCTGGCAGCTCTTGAATTTCTCCAGAGGAAGTCAATGTACGGCTTATTTCATAACAGCGAGTCGCATCCACCTAGGAGATTATGGAAGAAGATGGTAGTGTGTCAGGAGAAAATAAATCGTTGTCAGCTGTGCAAGTCTAATTAAACCAAGGGGTTTAGGTAACTTCAAGGGAAACCTCATGGATCCAGTCATTTACATTATTTGGAAATTTTATTTGGCTGAAAAGGATCATTTGGAAATAGGATGCTGTCATGGGTGAGACACGGTGAACAACAACCTGCAGAGGCTCTGGATAACTCGGGTTTCTTAAGACCCGGAGACAAGAGTTTTACCCTAATTTGAGGCACACACTCCCTCGCTGCCCCCAGCACTACAGTCACAAGGTCCCACCATCCATCTCAGCAGGGAGGTTGCTGCCGGCCCAGGACGGTCAAGCAGAAAGTCAGGTTGGTTCATGCCGTGCTGCTGCTCTTCGTTAACAGTCTCAGGCATTATGGGCCACAAACTGTCTGTCTCCTGCATCTTCCCCCACTGCCGGGTTACTCCTTCAGGCAAGATCTTTCCTTTCTTTTTTCCAGGCTCCCTTCTTCTTACTGAGACTGCTACTTCATTTTGGAAATCCCTCTCATCGGCATCAGCTCTTCCTTCCAGCACCCTGAGCCTAATTTTCCCAGTTTAAACAGTCTGTCTGCAGAAGCACAACATGTGATCAGCCTTCTAATTGCAGGGTTTGTCTCATGTCTATTTATTAATTGGAGGATTCAGGATGTGCCGTGTTTGTTCAATTCAGGTGGGATGAAAATTTACAACCAGCACATACTGGTTGCAGCTGGCAAGAAGCAGGCTTTGGCTTGAGAATTTCAGAAATTCACCCCACACATACATGTACACCCGGTTTTCTGCTGCCTGTTTGCATTCACAATTAATTTTTTTTTTTTTTTTTGCCTTGTTCTTGTTTTTTCATTATGCCTGCCATGTCAAGCGTAGAACTCAGGATACCTGATTTTCGATCCAAGATTTGACACCAGGTTTGCTATGTTCTGAAGCCTGCCCACTACGAGGTAATGTCTTCATTCTTAAAAAAACCAGAATACCCACAACCCTCCTTTGGAGGCACAGACTCTAACATGAATTATTTCTGAAAGGTTTACATGTTTTTATGGAGGGATCAGAAAATTATGGCTGCTCTGAAGTAAAGCCTTTGATTATCAGCTCACTGCACAGCCAAAAGCCTGTCAGGCAAACAAAAGATGTGGGAGACTTACGCTGGCCTCACACTTTTCTTTACTGTGAGCAGAAGTTTGGTAGGACAGGAAAGTTGGGCTTTATAGACATACTTTGAATCAACTATGTGATTATAAAACATCATGCAAGGGTGTTCTTTTTTATATTTCTTTAAACAGAACTATTATACCGGACTGTAATGCCTCCATAAACACCATGCAGTAGCTACACACACATTTACCATGCTGCAGGGCAATATTCCTGAGCTTTGTGTACTCCCTCTTAGGATATTAATACAGAGCATAAAGCAGCTCCTCAGCAGCAAAGACCATTGCAAACAGCTCAGCTGTGCTATTTCCCGCTTACAATGACTTCCCACTCAACAGCAGCTCATGGTGAGAGTGTCTGTCCTTACCTTCACGATGCTTCAGTGAAGCCCATCCCCAAGTGCTGGGCAGCTGAAGGGCTAAAGTGAGGATCATGACCTGTCCTGAGAGGAGACGGGACACCGTGAGACCCCCATGGTGAAGTAAACCTCACCCCTGGAGGAGGGTTCCTGCAGGCTGCGAAAAGGCGCTAGGATTGACTCGCTGAAGACCCACTTTGCCCTGGATATCAGCAATGCTGGTACCACCAGCTCCACCCCAGTACAGGTACTCTGCTCTTCGCTTTGACTTCAGCACTGAATACATAAAACTGATCAAACATCACCAAAAAACCCTAACAAAATGCATTTTAGAAACTTCCTAACAAGGTAATCCCCTTGGACAGAAATTTGTATGTAGCAAATGGCCTCCAGGCCACTCACAGCCCTTTGGGCAGTGTTCAGGCACCATGTTGGTGTCTGTGGTGCTCTATGAACACTTAATCAACTATATTCTTGGCAATAACTGCTGGGGTTTTCCTTCCAATCTCACACTGTGTTTTTGTTTTAAAAAAAAAGTAAAACAATAAGATCCTGAAACACATCTTAATCCTCTTTCACTTTTCACAGCTAGAGTGTACACTCAAGCAAGTAAATGAAAAAACTGAAGTATGTTGTAATATAAAACACTAAGCTAAGTTTTTGATCATCCAGACAAGCAAAAGAAACAAAATGCTATACTGTATTACCAAAAGCCTCCCAGAAGCTGACCTGCTCCTGCTAGTTTTTACCCAACGGCTCAGGGAGAGCGCAGCTGCCTGTCCTAAGGAAGAGTTATACTCGCCTGCCTCTACTACCTGAGCAGTATGTCCAAGGCTGGCTGGGTGCCAGTCCCTCCTGCAGCACGGCTCCGTCTTGTTAAAAAGTCTTTGGGAAACGAAGGAAGAAGGAGTGTCGTTGCTCGCTGGGGAGGGCTGGCTGCTCACCTGGGGATGGGGTGATCGCCTCTTCTCCTTGCTCCGCCAGATGCCCAGTCACTCAAGGTCTTGTGCCATCCACAAGAGAGTTTGAGGGCATCTCCCCTGCTCCATCCTCTGTATCTTATAACAAGGAGCGTACAGCATGCTCCTGAGAAGCAGGATATTTGGGTTTAAAACCCTGGTGGCAGTACCAGAAGTTAAACTCAGTTTCCCCACTTCCCAAGTGAGCGATGTACCTTGCTGGCCACCCAGTCAGGGGGTGGCAGAAACTTAACCGCAAGGCCTATGACCATAGCTTCCCATTCCACCCCAGCCCCGATTCCCCGATAAAAAAACCAGGGGAAAATTGGTATTGGTTTGGAGAAAAACAAATCCACCATTTCTGCCACGTTAACCGTTTTCTCAAAAAAATGTTACCCAAATCTAACAATAATAATTCCCACGATATCATTCATCGCTAGGATCTTGAAAGGAAAACTCCCAAAACGGTAAATGTGGACATTGAAATAATTGCTGGAAAGCACTTTTTTTTCCCCCTCTCTCTTTGCAACTGTTTGTGCTCCTACTGATATGAATGCGAGAGCTTACTCTTATGTTTGCAATCAGCTTTGCCTTACCTGCTGTCATCTACAAAAGTCTGCTCGTACCTTGCTGAGTGCGTGACAGCTGAAGAAGTAAGCTATACTATGTGAGCCACAGGCACATAAGCGCTGGGTCCTTAGGGTCAATGCATGGCTAGTCTATACAAAGCAAAATATGTATTGTATTAAAAAAGCCCACCTTTTTTTTTTTTTAAAGGATCATCACTATGAAGTAAGACAATATACACCCGAGTGCCAAAAGGCTCTCTTTTTGGCTATATTTTGGCCAAATTTGAGTATCTTTCCCCAGTCACTTTGCCTAAACAGCTTTTTAGAAAAATCAATAAGGTATGTATATAGATATATATGTGTGTATATATGCATATATTTAGGTCAGAGGAGGTATTTTTTCCAGTATACTCCCTGCTCAAAGCTTGTCTAACGTTTCTGGTTTTACTTCAGAAACAGGTTGCCTTTCAGCAGGGACCAAGACTAGACTAGACTAGACTAGACTAGAATATCTCAGTTGGAAGGGACCTACAACGATCATCTAGTCCAACTGCCAAATTTTCAATGAAAGTCAAGAAAATGTTACAAAAGTCAAGAAAATGTGGAGCTAGAATGGAATTAACTAGAGCTGGAACACCCTCATTTGCTGTCTTTTAAGGAGTATATGATCTTTTAGTGCTGACAATTGACTATTTTTAATCAGTGCTTTCAAATCACTGATTAAATTGTTGACCAGCTTCATAGCCTTCAGTGGCAACTGACGTTCCTGACACTATAGTTTAATGCTTTTCTTATATTGTGTGAACTTTATGCATCATGGCTTAAAATACTTTTCAGTGGGCTGCTTATACTGTGATATTTTCAAGGTAAAAAGAGTGTTTTCCAAAAAGATATTCTCAGCTGGTTTTAATCACTAATCTTGTTCACCAAACTCTAGCCTACACAGAAAGCACTGAAAATTTTTCACCAGGGTGGTTATGCTGGAAAACTCTCCCGGTGCAGCCTAGATTATTTTTCTTCTGTTAAAAGGAAATGCTAGAAAAGTAACTTGGAGCTGCTGTTGCTACACCAGTAATTTATCTGTTTAGTCTGAGGTTTTACAGAGGAAAATCAAAAGGTAGAGTTAGTGCTATGCTAAAGATTTCCCTAAGTGAGATAAGCACTGGAATGAGTATTAAGATTGGGAAGAGAATTGCAAAAGAGCTACCAAAAACCCAGAGTGGGGGAAGAAAAGCTTGTTGTATCAGATGCTACGCCTAGCATGTGATTAAATACCGTAGCAGAGCGAAAGCCGCACGGCTGCCAAGGGCACGCATTTGTTTCCCCCTGCAGTCACGAGCAGGAGACTTGGCAGGAGCTAAAAGGCATCGCGAATCCTAGGCAGTTTATAGGATATTCTGACCTTCATAGCCTGACTCGTCAATAGGCACTGCGGAGGCATGGGTGGCTAAGGCCAGCTCGACACCAGAAATATTTGCCAGTGTCACGCTGCTACGGGGCACAGTATTTTTAAACAAGGTCTCTGTACTAATGCGGCTAGATGCAAGCGCAGAGCAGAAGAGTGTGGTGCTGCCGGCATCCCTCACTTCGTACAGAAAACTGGAGTAACGAACACAGGTCTAATTCTGGACATCTCCAAGCATCCAGCACTTTTCTGGGCAAACAGGTTCAATGCTTAACCACCTTCATGGGGAAGATTTTGTTTCCTTATGTACCCCTGGCATTTTCCTTGCTGCCACCAGTGACCGTGTCACCCCTTGTCCTTTGCTGGGCACCTGGGAGAAGGGTTGGGTTTCCTCCCTCTCTCGCCAGCCAAACTCTGCCTCCCTTCCTCGCAGCACAGCCCAGCTGCCCCCCCGATCATCCCTCCTGAGGGGCCTGGGTCATTTTTACACTGGGGAAGCCCTAACGCCTCGCTCCTCGTCCTGTGGGGAGGAGGTGGTGGGGACCCCAGGGAGGCCATCACCACAGGGGAGGCAGGGAAGGGCTTCTTCCCTGGCCTTTAAAAAATTAGTGCTCCGACGGCCTGCTCAGCATTTTTCTGTCATTTTGTTTTCATTTACGGTTTAAATACTAAATAAAGCTTCATTATGATGCCATTCATTATTTGTGTCTCAATCTAATAAACTCCCTACTCTTCCACCTTGACATTTATTTGCTGTTCATGCACGGGCCAGAATCATTGCAGTTTATTTGGCCCAGGTGAAGGTTTTTTGCCCATAAGCAAGCAGCAGACGTAAGTTATTATGATATTTGCAGGAGCTGTAGCTGAACTTGCTTTACGACTCTGCATCACTTAACTGCAAACAAAACCGGCACTGCTATGTGTTATTTCCATGTTCTGTGCACAGTGCTCAACTTGTGTACAATTCAAATAATGAAAAAAGTCCATTTAGGCAGTCACTTTCTACCTCTTGCTAATGGAGAGATGGAGAAAACGGAGAAAAAGCACACAAATCCCTGTAACAGCAGTAAGAGTATAAAAATAAAGATGACAGTTTAATGGAGATTTGTTTGAACAGTATGTTTTTCTTTTAACCAGTTATTGTGGTGCATTACTAATGGTTTTCAATAGCCTGAAATGGAGCTGCTGAAAACATTATGAGGTTTGCAAACATCTTACATTTTGGGGCCACTGGTTAGGCACGTAAACAGTTCATCTGAGCTTTCAGAGCTGCAATAAATGTGCTAAACCTTGGAAAGCAAGTCATCTTGCACATATCAACCGTCATGCTTCAGTTGTCAGCCTGAATTTTTTTATATACAAATTTTGCTTTTCCGAACAAAGAAGAATTTGTCTGTTACCACGGGATAATGCTGTCACTTGATAAGACTTAATTTTATGGTCTTATAAATAACTTTGTTGTAATCAGTCTTCACCCTCATTTCGCCTGCTTTCTTGGCAAAGTCTTTGGCTTACAGTAAAGGCCGTGCAAAGAAAGCACTGGAGAGTAATCACACAAGTGACCTAATATAACAGTCTCTCTCCACAAAGCTGATCAGAAGACTGGGATTTCCTTAAAAAAGCTTGTATGAATTTATAGATTTCATAGTAAGTGCTTCCAGAATAATACTGTACCATTGAAATGAAAAAGTAATGTCACAGACAAACCCAAAACAAGGTACCTGAAGAAACCTAACAATAAAGTATTTAAAATACATATATATGTATTTTGATAATGTAGACGTACGAGTCTTGATTCTCTTACTATTTCTTCTGCTTCTATTGCTTCTGTTATAAACTACCAAAAGAAATACAAGGATCTTGACAACCTGATCGGGGCATCACAATGACCCACGCAGAACTTCTCTTGTGCGCTGCTCTCTCGCTCTTAAGCCATGCTGGGCTTCCCTCAGTGGCTGTCAGAGCACAGAGCCAGCTGTTCAGCTGTGTAACAGGAACAGCACGAAAATAGATGTTCTGCTCAGCACTTCCAGCCACATCAATCTCCATAACAGGCATTGGGATCTGTACGTGACACCCCTCTGTAAAATTACTGCATGATGTGATGGTTGGCACCCAAAATAGTGTTTGAGCCCTGGCTGCCACGGATAAACCTCATTAGTCTTTAGTCATTAATGCCCTGTCTGCAGGACAGCAGGGGTTTTGGTGTGACAAGACAGAGCCATCATTGCTCCCCTCTGGTTCCTGGTGGAGAGGATGTTAGTGGTGGAAGCCGGCTCACTCATCTCTTCTTCCCCAACCTTCTCTAGCTGTCACAACATTTTTTCACCTAAATTCTAGAGCAAGGACATTCATCTCTCCCAAAGGCCTGCAGGACAGCCTGGCTCCTGGGCACACCTCCCTCCCCATCGCCCTCTTCCCCATGGCCATACACGCATGGAAATGCTCCCACTCCAGGTGCCTCCACGCCCTCCCACAGCCCCCACCAAGGGGCAGCCTGGCTTCCTCCAGAAGCTTTCATTTCCTACCTTTGCACCAACAGCAATGAGAAGAGGCAATGTATTAGGAGCAGAAATGTTTCCAGTGGAGAAAGATCACATTACGGAGGTCTATTTGTGTCTCCTGCTCCGTCGTGCTTCCTCTTTCTCCTCCCCACAATCACCTTTCCTCTGGTGCACGCCCTCGTGAAACTAGTGAAACAACTAGTGCACCTCCTTTGCACTATGTTGGGCACCCAACAGAGGGAACATCTGCACCCCCAGAAAGCCTAATGAAATTCTTGATTTATAATTTGCAGGCATGGGTAGATTAAACTCATTACCAACAACCTGTAAATGGCCCGTGTTTTCTCTTAGTCTCACGCGAGTGGTTCCCACCGTCCGTTGACAGACCTTCATGTGTAGCCTCACAAAGTAATGTTTCAATTAATACAAGTTGTCTTCTCAAATGTGACATAATTTTGCACTCGAGTCAGCCTGACTGAAGTGAGCGAGGACGTGCTACCCGAGGCCTCCGCGCCACACTGACAGCAGCCCTGCCAGAGCTGGGGGACAAATGGGAGCAGGCAAAACACCCTGCGAGCAAATTAGCCGTGGCGTGCTTAGCATTGCTCTTCTGCCCAGATGATGAAAATGGCTTCTACATTTGCTTATATTCTTATCCGTGCTGTGCCAGCATCTCTGAAACACACGAGTGATATAAATCCCCTAGTCAGACTAAACTATTGGTATGAAGTTGCAGGCAAGCGCAATGCAGCCTGCATGTGTTGTAGCACAAATACCCTGAGCTGGGCAGCCAGGTACTGAAACATGATGAGCTTCAGCAACATTCGGTGTGGCTGATAGGAAAAACCTTCTCTGCAACATGAGGAAGGATCGGCTTTATGGTTTTCACTCTTCCGGACCTGGCTTGCCATAGAGCTCCGTAAGAGGAGTTGTCAGTAGCTTAGCTCGATTTGCTAGTTTTTCCACTTCCCTGGTTTCTCATACCTGCAATAAACGTAGAGCTCTCTTTTTTGCCTCAAGATTTCACCATACCGATCCAGTGTAAAAAAACTGCATAAATACACACCGATGACAAGGTGGCTTTCCAGTCTGCCCGTTGAATGCTGAAGTCAGGAGTCGCTTCACCTCAGTACAGCTGAACAAATAATCCAGGTTGTCTCCATGGGGGATGGAAAGCTGGACAACACAGTCAGTAGTGTATAGGCTGCAGTCACCTCATCCTGTAACGAGCAATTCCACTTGATCTTAAAACACCACTGACTTTACTAACCAAGGAGGCCACTTTTGGGTATAATGGGAGACGAGTTACCCAGCGCAGGTGTGGACCTCCCCACCACAGGCACCTAAACTGAGGCCAAATGAATTTGGAGAGGTCACAGCTTGGTTTTAGTAGCTGGCCTTGGTGTGCTCCTGAAAAGTGAATGCAGGCACACGAACAGCTATTTTTTATCCCATCCTTTGACACCAATAGTGCAAATTCATGTGGTTTGGCTGATGGTCAACTTAAAGAACAGCTTCACCCTGTTAGATAAATGGTGCTGAGGACAGGTGTTTCTCCAGTGGATTTTACAAGTAGATTAGAAAAGCCTCTGAAGTTTGTATTCTGTATTTTATACTGTAAAATCTAAGCCATGGTAAATAACCTACAATAACGCCATGAGAGCCGATAAGGACAGAAAGGAGCAGGATTTCCAAACTAATAATCTGAAAAATGCATAACCACATGTGTGCACAAGACAAGCAAAACTGATACTTATTAAATATTATCACAGAGCTGAAGGATCCCGACTGAGTATTAGACCTGCATTGCTCTGGAATTTGCACAAACATACAACAGAGACATTCTACATTTTATAGAATTAAAATGTTCATAATGGCTGGATGAACTGCAACAGAGGCATGGAAAAACGTTGATTACATCTGAAATAGGCTTTATAGGATTCTCATAACATTTTAACGGATTAAAAATGAATGTGTATTTATATATACACATTTATATATGTGTATGTATGTGTATACAGAAATGTACTCACAGGTGAACATGATGGAAGTCTGTATCCGTATTTTACGCAGAGACACAGGACTGTTGCCTCCATGCACAGGTTCTCGCCACTGTAAGGTCTGTACTTTCTGCTTTCTTTTTTTCATTTGTTTCTTGGCCTCACCCTGGACATCCTTCTTCTTCCATTAGTTCTCTGACTACTTGATGAGAAAGCTGTCATATGGGAAAAAGACAAAATCTTCTTAAAAGCAAGCAGTGATAGCCCTTCAGGGCATCATTACCTGGGAGGGGATAGTCCGAGGCCCCCTTACAGCGTTGGGGCCCAGAGGGAAAAAGAGCCATTACTTCCTGCATCTCTTTTGGGCTGAGACATGACATAGGTACCAAGTTTAGACAGAAACTCCTCCTGTGTCCAGAAGCACAAACCTAGGCGTTTGGGGAAGGAAAAGAGCAAAGCAGCTGTAGACCGCAGGCACCCCCAGGGTGACACAGCAGCTCAGCGGGGGGTGCAGGAGGTTTTGTGTTGGGCAGCTAAATTCTACCCAGGCCTTTACAGGTTGCGTCTGGACCTTAACAATTTCAATCTACAGCCGTTCCAGGACCCGTTCATATAAGACTAATGACTTGTAAAATTTCAGTTTAAAATGCCTTTGGAGAGTTATAGCAAACATTTTAAAATGTAACTGAAGATACATTTCCATTCTGTTTTCACTCTTACAACCCATAAAGTAGAAAGCATTTCATATAAAAAGACTCTAAACTAAATCCCCTCTTCTCATTTTAATTTTACTCATATAATCTATAAACAATTTTATATAAAACCCTGTAAAATGCATGCCTTTCTGCTTCTTCGCTACTGAATTTTCAGAGTGGTATGAATTTCTAAGTCTAAGCTTCTGGAGAGAAGGGCTTATACAAAAATGTTAATGCTCTCTTAACTATTGTGCTCTGACCAACACTGCAGAAACAGAGAACACCAATAAAGTACTGCACTGCTCTATAATTGTCTTATTAATTGGAAGATTATTTACAGAGAGGGCTGCCTTCACAGCATGCACCTACTTTCTGAAATGCTCCCAGCACTCAGGACACAGCAGGAAGCCAGCATAAAAGTTCAGTTAAAGAAACAGTAAAATAGCCGTCCATATAAGTGCAAGTTAATGAATTGAGTCCTCCTGGCAGGAAGACTTGAATGTGAGCAAGCATTTTCAAATTTAAAGAGAGGTGACCTTAAAAGTCTGCCAAACCTCAAAGGTAATCCATCATTTATGATGATGGTGGTGGGGCCCTTTAATTTTTAGACGAAGAACAACCCATCTCAGCTATTCTATTAAAATATGTTGTATGATACATTATAAATTACATTTGGACAAAGATCCCTTTTAGAAACCAGAGGGTAAGAAAGAAAACAACCCTTTTGAATGTGTAGAGCACTACCTCACATTTAAATTAACTGCTTAAATAGCATTCTACATACTAAATCCTGTGCATGGCAGTCGTTTACGGAGTCTCTCTTTGATGAAAGTTCTCTAGACACCATGAAAAGGAACTGCCACACTACATCTATGCTCCTAAAACAGACATTAGTGCCAACTATTCCACAAAGCATTTTGTATTTTCAATGTCCCCATAAAATCTTTTCAGTTGGCAGAAGCGAAATTATGATGTCTGTCCCTCTGCTTTTGCAGAGTCCAACTGACTTTTTAGCAAATTCAATGGAAAAAAACCAAAAAGTAGCAGGACCAAGGCTTACAGCTTTGAAGGATTGTTTTTCCCAAGATTAATGTTTCATTATCATATATGAAGTATATCACAGCTACTATGTCAATATTTACATTAACAACTCCAGTGCAAAGTTCATAAATGACTATGATGTCGTTTATTCAGCATGGGTACACGATACGGGGGTTTGAAAGAGTTTTAGGGCAGCCAATATTTTCATAAAATACCTTGTAAAATCCTTTTTATAATTTACTTCCTAAAATATCTGATACTTGCAGACTTTTGGACAGATTGTCCGTCTTGCTTAGGACTTTCCAACCTAGCTCAATGCAAAGCAGGAAGATGATTTTTGCAATTAACACCGAGTTGCCATAAATCAGGCTTTCATTGCGGGCTCTTTTGATGTGTCATTCATGATGCTACAACTTGCACTCACTTCTTGGAAACCGAAGCCGGTTGCTTCCTTGGCAATTATAGGGTATAATAGCAGCCTGGATCCCAGTTCATCTGCAATGAATGTTAAAGCGTTTTATGTTATGTTAGTTATTCAGTGGAACACAGAGCACTCTAGTGCCTATCTCCTCTGCAGATCTAGTCATTCCTCTTTTCCTCAGAAAACATTGAAAACCAACGTTGTATTTTTTTAAATGTTTTCTCTGGTGCTTTGAATAAAATCAACTACTTTGTGGTTTAAAAAAGCACCTGTGAGTGAAATACATCCCATCTATGTCTCGGTACCTATTTGAGACAGACCTACTTCTGCTTTCATCACTTTATGCAATCTGGCCTCCATTGCTCTGCAGCTCACGCTCGATTATGGCTGGGTCCACCACCATCCATCACCACCAAACCCCCTACCAGCCCAAAGCAAAGAAGTGCTTCGGGCAGCACCGAAATGCAGGCAGGTTACAGGCACTGCCAGTTTTCGGGTCCCTCGTGTGCATTTGAGAAACGGTACGGTGCTCTTGGAGAGCAGTCAGCGGGAGAGCAAGGAAATCCAAATTTCTGACTTTTTTAAATTTCAAAGCCCAATTATTTTTTTTCCCCTACAGAGTAGCTATATTAACTTCAGCGTGCTGGATCAAATTCAGTTGAGATAGGCAATAGGCATATTACTCCTGCAAAAACTGGTAGCATTTCCTTGGCTCTCTGCCAAGTATAAAACTATTACATATTGTTGCTAGATTTGTGTAAACAGTTACCAGCCTTCCTCTGAAAACCAACTGCACTTTGGGAATAGCGTTTTGCATTAGCTAAGGCTGTAAATAGTGTCATCTTCCAACATGATCTTCCTTCCAAAAATGACACTCCATGCCACGGTTTATTATTTTTTCCCAAACAAATCTGCCTCAAAATGGAGTTTTTCCGTGTTTCCATTTAGCGAAATGAATTCTAAAAGACTTAAGGAAAGTCACTTTAAGCTACCTCAGGTAAGGTAAGCACAAAGATTTAAATGGACACGTAAATTAGACTAGTGTTCCCATAACATTGATCAGACCAACTTGTATTTGGTTCAAGGGTGAATCAAGTTACTCGAAGCTCACATTTCAAATGCAAACAACTATGATGAAAGAAATGCTACTGTCCAGTTGTAACAGAGATGACCCAGACTCAGGCAAGCCCACAGGAGGCTGGATCCATATCATGGCTGCCTATCGGGCTATATTCTGGCACTGAGCCTCTTGTAGCCATTTTCTCCTGTTTCTTTCCTTAATCCTTGTCAATGACAAAGACATTTTCTGGCTGCTGTAACTGTAGTCCCTCTTCTTGTTTCCGTCATAAAGTCATGGAACAAAGTTTGAGTCACAAATGTGAAATATAAGTTGCTGAAACATGTGAATTCATGCTCTTTTATTCTCTTTTATGATTTCTGGAAGCTTTACCGGTTCTAGTTTTGCTTCTAAGTCCAAATATATCAAAAGCTGTTTATGTTACCAAATGCCAGAATACACAGATGGCATCCATTTAACTGAGTAGATTTTTACTATTGGTTATGGGCATTTCATGCTATCAATCTGACATCTTCCTGAAGCATCATTAATTTTTTTTTTTAACTCTTCCTTAAGGTAAATAGGTGTTTGGACAAATCCTTCTGGCTCTACTTTTATGAATTAATTTCACTCTGGCTGCTACAGTATAAAGAGAACACTGTTGGGCCCATGATGTTTGATTTATTATTTCAGCTGAAGAGTTCTCGAAATGCCTAGTAAATTTGATCTTTCTGGTAATTCCAAATACAGCATCTGTATCATAGCCATATGTATGCCACATCATACTTTTTCTTGATAGGGAACTGTTGGGCCCATGATGTTTGATTTATTATTTCAGCTGAAGAGTTCTCGAAATGCCTAGTAAATTTGATCTTTCTGGTAATTCCAAATACAGCATCTGTATCATAGCCATATGCATGCCACATCACACTTTTTCTTGATAGGGGAAAAAAAAAAAAGCAACCTGCAATCTCAAATATAAAAGAAATTGGAAGAAATAAGAACCACACCTCTATGCATGTGTTCTTTGACCTAGAAAGTATTTATTGATGCAGGATACGGATCTAAACCAACATGAAATTATTCTTCAGAAATGCTGAATCTTATCCTTCAAAGAGTCTGAAAGTGTACCTATGGAAGATGGCTGAATTTGACAAGGATTTCCTAAGCTTGAGCTATATTAAGAATAATAGGATTATGTTATTACAACTCTAGCTGTTATAGGGCTAGAGAAGGTTACTTAGACCCTGTGGCTACACTGCTAAATAGAAGAGAGCCAGGAGCTAATCCTCAGTGCTGAGGCCAAGTGGTAAGCACAGACAGATCCATGCTACATAGCTCTTGTCCCTGCGACTTGTCCTATCCCATGTGGTGCCTATGCGGTCCCATGGAAAATGCTTCTTTTCATGTGTTTTTTTCCCAGTTCAAGATGTCTGAAGTAATGTATAACCTGTGCTGCAGCTTGCCAGAGTGGTGGCTTTGTAACATGAAGCTGCGTATGTGTATGGTATGTCTGAGAGTGTAAAACCTGCTGGGATAGCATTGGAAGATTGTGTAGGATGGAAGGAGTCGCACTTGGTGCAGTCTTGTCCATGCTGTCCTGGAGTGAAATAGTTTGCAGAAGTGAGCCCAGGCATTGGCGAGAGCCAGGAGCTCAGCAGAGAAGACCATCCCCCATTGACCTGAACTGGGGATACAGTGCAGCGTACTGTGGTGTACAACTCTCCACAGTTCAGCCTGAGACTTAGTCTCTATCTTGGTGTCCAAGGAGCTTAAGAAGCTCCAAAACATTGCCCACATTTCTACCACTGCCTTTTTCCAGCCCAGAAGCCCAGTGTTTCAAATGCTGGGGAATGATGAGCTGAGAGCGCTAACCACGTGGGCTAGGCTAAATACACCGTAATCTCTCTCAGGCAAGAAGACGACATTGCGTAACACGCAATTTTTCACTCTCAAGCAGAGAGACCCTTCCAGGTGCTTTTCTGGTGAGAGGCTGGCACTTGCAGGACAGGATCCTAAAGAAACTGGTTTGACTGAGGAGACTCTTGCATGCAGTCTGGGACAAAAGAGGCACTCCTGCCTTCTCAGAACAGAGGAACAGAGGTAGGGAAAACACCAGGACTGGAGAAAAAACTTTTATACCAACCTTGGGCAGAGCTCCCTGTATTTCACGCTCCTGTGGGAACGTTATGATTTCCCCCTGCCGCATGCAGTGACTCATGTTAGGACAAGGAAGCAAACTTCTCATGCAGGACACTGCAGCCAGCTCCAGACCAGTAAAGGCAATTCCCAATGAGCAGAGTGCTTTTGGTAGCAGTCCCAGATCTTGCCAATAAGCAGCACGGCACATGCCAGCAGTCACTCAGCAAACCTAGCCAAAGCTCTATTATTGATCTCGAATGTGCTCTCCTTTTCCCAGCAAGACACTGGAAATAGCATAAGGCTATCCGTTCACTTGGCAGTGCAACCTACAGACACAGCAGGGAAGTGCCATGGGACTCCTCACACGGCAGAGACAGATGGGCTCTTCCCGCTCCTTACCTCTCTTCCCTTCGCCCGTGCCTACTTGAACACCCTCCTCCTCTTGCAGACTAAGCTTTAGGGATATTGCATGGCCGCACAGTTAGTAGCATTGACACCCATGACCATGCCACCTCCTCTAGGCTCATGGTCTCAGGAGTTACCACACCATCTTCTCTAGACCTTTTCTCTAAGCAGGTCTTGGGGCATGGTTTGCAGAGGCACCAGTCTAGCTGAATGTTCTCACACAAAGTCACACAGTTCAGGTGTGAGATGTATGTGGAGCAAGAATTTTGGTCGATAACCATGCTAGGTTTTTAGCATCTCCACGCGCTACTGAGACTACAGAGGATGTTGGCTTGGGCTTGCCCCTCAGGGTCCTCCAGGGTGGAGCTGACCGCCGAAGGCACGCTCCCCCTTGGTGCTGACGGAGGTGGAGGCCTAGTTAAAGTCTTCTGAGGGACTGCAGGTGTCAGGTAGGGCTGCCTGTCTCAGTGGGATGGGGCATAGGCCACAGCCACGGAGATAACACTCACACTTACAATACCTATGTCTGGGAGAATTACATGGGAACGACCTTCTACTCCATCTCCCGACAAAATCATCAGATACTCAAGTTTGATTCCAAAATATCTTGCATCTCTGACACTAAACATAACTAATGTATGCTACAGCTACGGCCTAGGACTATCATTACCTTGTTGTCTGACAGTAATTCCCTCCTCTTTTTCTCACTGGTAATTCTTCTCTTGATCACTGCCGTGTGGCCACTACCATTATGAGGAACTTAGAGAATGCAAATAAAGGGTTGTTGGTTTGTTTGCCTCGCTGCTGCCTTGAGGCACTGCTCTTGTGCTTAGTGCCCATCACTGAAGCCTGCCCTCCCTCCCCTGGGTCTCATTTACAGATATGCTCTGTGGCCCCAGGAGACACTTTGCATAGTTTAAAAATTAGCACTCAGTCTGAAGATGGGAGGATTGCCAGCTAGTCAAGCAGCTAAAAATCATCGCTTTTTTATTCTGCCTGGCTCAGTACTCCACCTTCCAAAAGCAAATTATACACTTCAATTTCCAATGTTTTCCCTATTGCCTTACGGCCCTATATTCTCCATGGAATTTTATTCTTACTTGTGCAGAGCACTGCCCTGCTGCAATGGGATACAGGCCTTAACTCTCCTAGTGCTCTTTCTGGTTTTACCTTCTCATTTTATTTTAATCTTTAGGAACCAAATAAACTGAGAGAGATGGGTAGAGGGCAATGAGGAGAATGTAAACACGAGACTGGCGGGACACTGAGGAGGAAGATCAGAGGAAGGAGAGAGCCAGATTAGCAGCCAGCGGCCAGAAGTCTGCTGCATTTGAGCTGCGTGCACCGGCTGTTTACGTCACTGCTGTTGGGGGGGTGTGAAAGAATGAGGCCATGAGGTGCGTCCGCTGGGTTTTTTCCTACTTTTGCTTTACTTGCTCCACCTCTAAGATGGTTTAACCTCTGGAAAGGCTTTCTCTGTTGTCTAGTGGTCGTTGCAAACAGAAAGAGGGTGAGTAGGAGGCTATTCAAGCCCATACATTACATATTTAATCATTGTTTCCTCTAATGCAAGGCTTATTGCTATAGGCATGCTTTCCATTTTATGCATCCCTCCCTTGGGCCGCATATAATTCTTCATATTGTGGTTGACATTCGGGCATTTAAATTACAGCTCTCTATCTTGCCTTTCAGACTGCAATGACTCTCTTGGCTTTGGAGTATTTGCTGTCCAGATGGTTGCTGTCAAATAAGAAACAGGTGGCATCACTGACATGTGGTTTGCCTATAAATTTCTTCAGAAAACAGAGTAAAATTTCAAAATGTTCTTAAGCTTGATGGTTGTTGTGGTTTAACCCTAGCCAGCAGCTAAGCACCACACAGCCGCTCACTCACTACCCCCCCGGAGGGATGGGGGAGGGAATCGGCGAAGCGGGTGAGGGAGGGAGGCCAGGAAAGCCCCAGGAGAGGTGGTGGGTCCAGCATGTTCATTTACATCTCTCTCCAGCATTCCCTCCACTAGATGGTACTCGGGCAACGCATTTGTCTTCACAGGCTTTCCCAGTGATGATAATCATAATAATACAGCGTCCCTGCATAGAGAAGCGGAAAACGGTCAGGATTTTCAGGGTGCAAGAAACTTCTGGTGAAGACCGTTAAATTTTCAAGGTGAAATACTCAAAATTTAGCAAAGAAAACAGGTGGCCTGAGCAAGCTTAGCTTGCTTTTGCATTTGTTATGACCATCTTCAGTTGCATATATCACGTTCATTTTTCCATATTTTTGGTTTTATTTGTCCCCTAAGGGCATATATAATTTAGAATATTGTTACAGAAAACAAATGGTAAGAATGACGTTAAAATTAGATCCTGCTACCATATTTTCCCAAAAGTTACCATTTACCGAAAAATTAATTCATTTGCCTGTCTTTACAAACACGTACATTATTTGGCATAGAATATATGGCATCCAAAGCAAGGCAAAACTAGCCCTTACAGCTTATATAGCTTAATCTGGTAACTCATTGGTGTCACTGGCAGCCAGCAGCCCAGTAAATGATAGTGCCCGTGCACTTCACAATATTCATGTGGCTTACATATTGATGTTTTTAATACCTGGACTTTTCTACCTTTGGGACTTTTTTCAAGTGGAGGGGTGAGTGAGAATGTAGAGAGATGAGTGAATCCACATATGCACAGTTGTATCAGGATTCTTACGTCCTAGACTGAGTGTGGCACCTTTTTCCATGGGCAATGTTAAAATCTATGGCTATTTGCGTTGCAAGATCACCTGAGTGAGGTGGGTTACATTTTACCATTTCTGCTCCAAGACAAACAGAACTGCAATAAGGTTTGTACAACCTGTCAGCCAAAAATGCTTTACAGCAATAAAGTAGCAGGACACCCAGGCTGTGCTGGAGGTTCTGACAGCTCATCCGATGAGCACAACGCTGTTGGAAAGAAAAAAAGATGAAATAATAAACACCTAGCTATTAGGGCTTGCTGGTACATCTCTCAGACTTTTAAATCCAAGAATCACTGAACTTTTTTGGATGAAAAATTTGCACACTGTCTGCAACAATTAGCCTCTTTTCTCTGTGTGTGACTAGAGGATTTAAAGCATTTTATGTACCTCCTTCTCACATCCTCTGTCTGTAAGACCTCCCTGAACTCTAGAAAAACATTAGAAGAGACAAAAGGAAAAGATAACGTACCCTTCATGTTATTTATTTCTTGTAACTCTAGAAGCTTTTATTCGTTATTAGTGTTACAATAATGTATGTCATTCCTCAAGAAGCTTCAGGTTGACAGTATCAATCTCTGGTCAAAGCCTATGTAAGATGCTTTGAGGGCATTTTTAACGAAGAAAAATGGGATTTTCATAGATCTTGTTCTTTTAATGTACACATTTCAGAATTCTATCTAAAAAGGTTACTTGAGGGAAGACCGCTTGAGTTAGTTCCACCAGCATTAAAGCAAGATTAATTTTTCCTTTTTTTTTTTTCCCCCCCGAACAGGTACCATTTTCATGCATCTAAAGAGCTTTTCTGCCTGCTAACAACTCTTTACTTTCTAATGAACCTATGACTGACAGAAAGTTGAGCTTTTCTTTCCTCCCACTAATACCACCATTGTATGTGTCTTGTTAACCAGTATTGTGTATCAGTCACAAGCTGACTCCTTTGTGCCTTTGTAAAGTATCAATTTAGTCAGCATTATCTACTAGGGAGACAATGCTGCTGGTAAACGTGAACACAAAATCCTGTACCATTATAAGCTCTAAAAACACTGGTTCAGCCAGGAGCCCTGGAGCCGGGGAGGTGGCGAGGCTGCAGCCGGAGAGCCGGCTGCCCGTCA
>NW_009203531.1:0-24599 GCF_000690835.1 Fulmarus glacialis | reverse complement strand
TAATAATTTAAATAAATTTAAATTTTGAGGAAAAAATTCAGACATACCAATCTTCGAAGTTCTCAGTCCTGGAATGTAGTTGCAGTGTTTATTTTGTGAATGAATCTTTTTGTTATCTAAGGTCCAATAGCCTGTTATCTACTTGATCAAATATCATTGGAATTTATTGTAAACTTCTTCCTCCCCGACCTACTGGACATGACTTTGTTCTTCTCACAAACATGCTATTGTGTAGCACCTGCTGAATTCCTGCAGAGACTAGAGGTACTGCCCCGTTTCCATCTGCTTTCCCATAAACACTGATTTTTGCAAAATGATCTGCAGACTCCAGAGTATGTAGCGTACAGGGAATTTTCAGATGTCTGTAAATGTGGTCTATTCATTTTGTCAGAATCAGTAAACCAATTAAAATCGCCTTGAAATAAAAATGATACAAGAACAGATGGGCACCGTTCATATTGTTTTCCTACTTATGAAGAAGTGTGGGAAAGCATTTAGCAAGCAATGAAAACTACTATGTTAAAAGGGATTTGAATAATGGTTATGAAATAGGTTTTCATATTTGCATGAGCTGAAATTCACACACTTGGCAATTTACATTCAAAATACAAGCCATTTCCAGGACGTATATGGCTCACGGAGAATAAACACAAACACACAGTAATCTGCAACTGGTATGATTTACAGTGGCAGCTTCTCATAGAAAATATCATCTGTCCACTGGGACTTTTGCCATTTTATTGCTCAGACTACTCTCGTATCATATAACTTCTGCAAAAAGAAATAAGATTTTCTCCTGGGGACAAATATGCTAAGATGTTCAATTATTTAATTTTATTGGCAGTGTATGCGTACATTTTGTCAATAGGAATCTGTAAGGCCCTTTTTTTTTAAGATGGCGTTAAATTAGGTAGCATGTGTCATTTGCTGACAACTTCTGCTTTTTTCTTCAGACTGATTATTTACACCTAGGCCATTTCATACCTGAATGAACATTTTTCCTAGAAATTTTTGTGTCTTGTTTTTTGCTAGCATAATCCTAGAATTTTTCAGCTGCATATAAATAACAACAAAAATAATGGAAACTGCATTTCTTATTTAAAACAGTGGTGAATTTCAATATCCAGGCTGCATTTAATGGAGAATCATTAAATTTACAAGATTTGTGGAATTCTTTTAATGTATGATTGGGTAAAGATGACTTGATATTACAGGCACTTGTGATTCCCATTTCATAACCATAGAATACTAAAAGCTAGAAAATATTGGTATAATCCATCTGCTCGAATATGCTGAAATAATTACAAGGCGTACTTTTCATATTTACTTTCCTTTTTGTCGTTAATTATTTAATGGAACCATGTACCTAATAGTAGTTCTAAGTCATTTTTATCCTTCGACAGCTGCAACTCTGGATTGTGTTACAAATATTTTTAATATCTATGAATCTTAAAACCCTGCCTTTCTTTCATCTCCACTCACTTCTATTTCATCCATAACTTTATAGTGTAATGTTGCAATGATAAGCCTGCAGATTAACCCTCATTCCTGTGAAGGACGTTATTGACCTCAATGATTCTAGTTGCATAGGAATCTACCTACTGGGACATCATTATGAAACTGGTACCATAAACTGCCTGAATAGATGTCACTAACTAATTATTAACTAGTCATTAATGAGCTAATGACATTAATAGATGTAATTAACTAGTTCCATTAACAGACTGAATGATTCTACAAGTCACATTTTACTATGAATTTCTGGTGCAATAATGGTAACCTACAGGGCCTATGAATTATAACTATTTTATAGGTATCCATTAAGAAATTATGGCGTTAATCAAAGCGACGGTCATTATCAGAGTCATAAAAATGACCCAAGATCATCACTGGTAAAGAACTCTACTCCTTGCCCAGAAACCTTGTACCTATACCTAACAAAATTTGCTAGTGAAGAGAAAGATATAAAACCAGTAGTGTTGTCATAAATATTAATAAGGAAAATGTGTATCAATAACATAGAACTGCAGTATTTCAGAGCCTGGACAAACACTAGCTAATAACACCATGAGATAAAATTAACTTGCAAATCTGGACTCGAGTTTGTTCTCAGTTACAATAAACTCCAGAATACAACCAGAAAATATTCACTATTTCTTTAAAGATTTGGGAAACAGTACTTAGTGACAAGAGTTACTAAAGGATTAGGGATGCTTGTGATTTCTGTTCTTTGCTTATTACATCGGTGAAACTGGCGCCTTTTTATAGTTTCATTTTATATATGATGCATTGCTGGATACAAGAGAGACAAGACACACTTGGTAATGAAATGGGAAGTTTTTAAAAGAGCAAATCCCTGGTAGGCAGAAACTGCAGTGCAGTTTGAATGACGAAGTGTAACCAGAAACCAAAACATTCCTTAATTGTTTATTTATGATACAAATGTTAATTGCCTTATGCCTTACATGGACTGTACAATAGGACAGGTTAATTGGGCAGAGAAATGGCTAGCTCTGAAGGTGCAAGCTCAGAATAGTTAAAATTCTTGCATCATGTTAACAGAACTCTCCTGTTGTTTGGGCTCTGAGGATATTGCTTTGCATTTTCTGTTCTTTCTCTTCCTGTTAAATAGTATGTGATTCCTACCACAAATGAAGAAATCCAAGGACAGAGCTTTAGCTGACTACCGATATCATGTGAGACAGATTTTCATGTGGATTTGAATGCATTGTGGGGAATGAAAGGACTACATCTGTCTGAATGACTTACAGTGATCCTTTCAAAGCCGTATTTGCATCTGCCAGTACTACACCAGACAGCAGGAGCCCTTAGTACTGCCAGGAAATAAAGTGGCCTCTAATTGCTTGTATCTTGATTGCAAGCTTTTTAGAAACAAATCTATCACATAAAATATCTCCTAGGTCTCTGAGCAGTGCAATGGTCACATGCCTACTTTTAAGAAGGGCAACCAAAGAGAAAGATGAGGGCTTACAGGGGTGGCTAGGCAGGAAAAAAATAATTTAAAAAGTGCAATCTAATTCTCACTGATCCTTATTCACACCAAGGTGGCTTTACAGGATGAAGCAGGTGTAAATTACAGTTATAACTAGAGTATGGCAATATAGTAGTGTCAAAGCAGCATAAAAGACCTTTATTGCAGGCAAGGATTTGATGACTGCTGTTCTCATAGTTGTACCTGAGCAACCCTGAAACTATCTGCAGCAAAACAGAGCCCAGGGAGGCTAACACCAGCCACTTAGCAGCAGCAGCACTTTGCTAGCACTATTTATAATAACTCACCTCCTGCTTGCTCTAGCAAGTTTGTTCAAAGCCAATACAAGCTGCATTGCATAAGCTCTAATCATTTTTTTCCCCAAAAGTAGGATTTTCCTCACTGTGCGTAAGGACCAGGTCCATTAAGTGACAAAAAACATTTGAGCTGGAGAGGCATGAAGAAGAAACTTGAAGAGAAAAAAAGTCTGGGATCAAAAAATAAAGGGGAAAAAACCACCAACCTTAAAGAGGAGAATTGACATACACAGTTCTCACAAAGAAGAGCTGTGGATCAGTCAGCTGTTCCACATAGGACTCTATCCCTGATGGGACAGCTTCACCTTGGTTAACATGGGGGTGCCTCTAGTTCTCTGGAAGTTTCATTCTCTCAGAGGCTGAATGGAAAAACCTTAGAGAGATAAGCTGGCGTAAGGAATTTAATTAGGAGATTTTAAACCTTTCCTGACCAATTTTTCCACAAGACAGAGCATTCTATTCTGGTTGAACATAAATCAAAAAAAATCTTTGTTCTGGAAAGGACAGAGAGAGAAGCCAGATTTATATATGGCTGAGAAAACTACATTTTCTCTTGTCACATTAAGACTAAGACAAACCCATTGTGTTCATATGTTTTTCTTCCTTCCTGCTACTGAAGGACACAGTAACATAGCATTTTCTGTTTCATTTTCTTAATTAACCCACTCTTTTCCAGGTTTCTTCTCAAAAGGTGAAACATCATGAGGAACCGCTGTGTCCAGTGTGCACTTCTGTACATAGTAGTATCCCATACACAAAACTATGAAGTATGCATTTGCTGATTTGATGTCTTGATTGTGTTCAGAACAATCACTTTCTCAGCTTTATTTTCATGTGTGTACTGGGCTTAGAAATGGAGATAACGTTCATGTATTTTGATTTGTAACTTTTGATCAAAGCAGGTTTCTGGTAGGTGTACAGAGTTCTTTCTGGACCATGTTCTTCTCAGTGTAAATCATCTGGTGATCATCCAAAGCTTATCACTACTTTATGAAAATAGTTTCAAGAATACAATCAAGAGAGAGTAACACCCAGACTTCCCCTCAGCTCCTAACTCAGTTAGGATAAAATGGGGGATAAGTCACACATCTTCTTCATCATTACAGGCCAGCATTTCTCTTCTGCACTCATGTGCAACCTTGCCGGATCACCTTCTTCATGTGTGTTTACAGTGCATTCATTCACGAAGATGGTTTTGGTTTTGGACTTCCCATCCCCTCATCAACCAGATTAGAAATGACCTCTTTGTCATGAATTTGCTTAGTTCTGAAGAGAGGAGTTCTCTTCCCATGAAAATCAAAATATGGGAGAAAGGATACTGTTTGACTGCATTTTTCCAACATAACATTGCAATTAGGCTAGCGTTTTTAACTTTTGGAAACACAAATGCTCTCTAGAGTTGGATCCTAAAAACAGACTCAGGTAATACTGGCAAACGTAAGTATGAAATATCAATAGTGAAGTTCAGGGACTTGTAGGTGGCTCCTCTTATACTCAAGTTTCAAAGTCATTTAGAAGTAAAACTTTTTTTTCCTGCACATACTTGTGGTCACCTGGGAGGCTTCAGTAGAAAGGCAAGTATTTTATGTACATTTCCAGTGTAGCATCCAATTCCTTTCTGTTTATACTAATCAATTAGACAAAGACTCCATTTACTATTCAGCATTGCAGCAGCTACACACTTTTGTCTCTGTGGTTGGGAGGTGTGAGCTACTCATTTTCCACAGAAGCCCCAGATAGTCTGTTAAAGAAGTAGTATAGATGTTGACTTCAAATCATAACGCACACACAGATATTCTGTGCACATAGGTCTAATTCCAGAGGAAAATAATTGCTTCCATATGAAAAGATTAGCCAAAAAGCTCATCTACGTTTGTGAAGGAGATACCATCCTGATAAAAAAATTATTCTGACAGGTTTTTTACATTATTACTGTTTTTATGTCTTTAAACATTCTGCAGTCAGGTAGAAAACCACTTTGATTCTTGGTCACATTTTTTTCCACGTACCTGGATGTCTGTGAGGTACAACTTAGCAGTTCATCGCTCAGTCACTTCCAACTCTTATTTCCTGGCAGTGAGAGAGTAACCTAGAGCAGGGAATGTCTCTCTTACCCACTCACAGCTATAAGAAAGAAGAGGTACTTTCAAGGCAAAATCATCAAGAACAGAATTTAAATGAAGGACAAAGCAGTTTGTCACTTTTCAAATAATGATTAGGGCTTTTCCTGTTTATTTCATACCAGTACCTATTTCTAAAATAAAATGTTAAGTGGGTTAGAAATTGTAGATTATATAAACATAAGGTTAGTTACTACATTCTTTGAAATGCTGAAATTAGAAATGCTAAATTAGAAATGCAACAGATCATTTCAAATAGATATAAATGCTGGCTTTTAAAGTAATAACTAGTCCCCACTCTTTTTGCTTGCTGGCACAGAAACAAGTTAATACTGCAGAGCTTAGAGAACTGGATGGCAAGAATTTGATGGCAAGAAGGTACCACTCCTTAAGCAGATATGCTCTTTTACTAGGGAAATCCACACTGTGCTTTGGCTTTCTGAAGTAGTTGCTTAAAGGTACCTGTGTGAGATTTCATGGGATTTACTACTTATCTTGTTTTAATGCAGCCAGCTATGGAAATGAATTATACATTTGCATAAAGAAACTTATTTAATATTTTTTTCCAGTGAATCTAAGTGAATAATCTGCATGGAAAGATGCTGATTGCTGCTGCCACATCACTGTTCTGTGATTTTTCATGCTGTGCAGCAGAGAGAAAAAGAGCAGAAATAAATTCTGTGATTTCTCAGCACTGGTTACATTAATTAACACTTCACTGCATGAACTAGAGTGCACCCCCACACATGCTCCTGTGTCTCATTATTTTCATTATCTAGCATTCATTTAGGCTTCACAACATAGCATACAAAGATTACAATGTTAATTTTTAAATGAAACCCAAAGGCAAGTTTAATTTTAAACAGCATTAATTTTCATGGTGAAAGACTTCAGTGGCTTGTCTTATGCAAGGATGTTGATACTAAATTTGCTATTTAATAAAGACTGATGAACAAATGGAGGGAAGTTTGTCAAAGAGGGTTTGTCAGTTTTGCTTCCTTTCCTCACAAGTTAATGACATTTGTTTCATAGACCATCCCTAATGATGCAAATATCTGGCATTGCACAAGTTGCTGCTGCTGTCTTAGTTCAGCGGTATTAGGCAATCATACAAGTGTGGCACATTAGAAAGAGATGAGCAAGACTTACTGAACTAAAATACAAAGTTGGCAATTTGTTAAATAAAATGAAAGGATGCCTATGTGCTATTTTTTTTTTTCTTTTTGGGGATGAGTCACACTTCAGGAAAAGTTCCACATTTCACAAAAAAACCCCAGTGGAAACAACATGGAAGTAAAGCACTCCATATCAGCTGAACGTGAAAGACTGTAAAGGGTGCCAATGCCTCTCCTGTTCTAATCACAATAGCCCCCAAATATGTATTTTAGATTAAAATCACAGATTCATGAAAAACTTTTGGCTTATTAGTTTAGACGTTTGACAAGATCAATGATACAAAGACTATTCTGAAGTAAGTTTGCTTCAGCTGGGTCAAAAAAAAAGAAATCAACCATATTAGGTCCTATATCCAAAAGCAAAAAGAAGATGTTTTACTTATTTGCTCTTACTTTGTATACCTCCAAATCAACCATCAATGGGGAAAAAAAGGATAACTGTTCCCATGTGAACTTAATCCTAGACAGTTGAAACCTCGTATGAATTTATTTTGTTGAGTATATCCAGTTTTGGCTATAACTCCATAAAGAACACTTGTGAGTCACTGATGCTCTCAAATACAGACTAAAACCATGTCTCTAATGTCTTTTGGGACAGATTGAAAACTTATTTTGGAGCTCATTTGATTGACCTTCAATGAAGTTAATATTCTGCCTGTGTGTACTATACATACTTTGATTGGCATTACTTTCCTCTGGATAAGTAAGATAAGAAGATATAGCAAGCCTTTGAATTGAGACTATATCACAAAGTAAATGTTTCAGAAGTAATCATATTGGTTCAGCTATTCTTTCAGGAGAGCCTACTAAATACCACATCGAGAGTGAGACTCATAAAAATAGATGGCAAGGTATTGCAAACACTCCAAGTGGCATTACAAGATCATATTTCAGTCCTTAAAAAATAATTTTCCCACAGACACATGACTGCAGTTTCACCAATGACAGTGGGAATTGTTCACTGATATTGGTGCCTGGAATGTGGCTCACTGCTAGCACAATATTTGCTTTCACATTGCTTCCAAAAATGGAGGGAATATTGCAATTTTTCCTATCAGGCTTTAGTATATGCTGACCGTTTATTTTTATTTAAAGTAACTTGGTTACTTTAATCATATAAACTGCTCCTATAATGCCTATTTTTTATAATTTCTTTAAAGAGACAGTCAAATAAGTTTCTCCCTAGTAAACTCAGAGGCTCTGTAAATAAGCTGCAATATGACAGTTTCCTTCTGTAAGAGCCAGTTTATGACCAGACCATAAAGTCAGAATGAATTGAACCTCTCATCTGAAATGATAGAAATGTTGATGCTTGTTTTCCTGCCCTTAATTATATTACACACAGTACACTCAATCCAGCTATTATGTGATACACTAACTGTTTTCAGACCCTTCCAGAATGAAGATGTTCAAGTAATTATGAAGAAAATAGACTAATTTACCCCTGTTTAGACTGTTCTCATCCTACTGGAACCCCATACATTTTGTGAATGTGAGATAGCTAGTGCACGTGAGCCTCAGATAGTGGCTATGTGCTGGAAGTGTGGAAAGAGAGCAACACTTTAAGCTCTTGGGTGGCAGAGATAATAACCAGACAGGTCTTATACCATGTACTAGTATGGAGATAAAATGTCACAAGACTGTCGCACAACTTCTGAATAATAGGACATTAAGGTATGCAGATACCTTGCATAAAGAAAAAAAAGAAAGACGGATAGATGAAAGGAAGTTTAAAAATAGGAAATCAGACTTTTTTTCCTTCCTGCATGAAAGGAAAGCTCCCTGATGCTGAGGTTATTCATTACACCAGGACAGAAGCAATTTGTTCAACTATAGCTCAGGTAGTGTCAGCAGTTTCATTATAAATCCATTTCTAAGAGGTCTAAAGGCTGACTGTAATAATTTTTTCAGGCCTGAAACATTTCCTTAAAGGTCTCTCCCTGAGCATCAGAAAATATCATAGACTTATATGTTAACTATTTTTCTCATTTTCTGTTTAAAAAAAAAAATATCGATTTTAATGATAGCACTTCATAACATCTAGAGACTTTCCTTCATTCTTTTAAATTTTTTTCAGCTGACACAAGATTTTCCTCACTGGGTTGCCCAATGGTTTTATTTTTTCAGACATATTTAGAAGCAGTAAGGGGCAGCTGAACTATCCTCTGTCCAATCCTCCTGCTTTCCCCTCTTCCTCCTCTCCCCCACAACTTTAGGCTCTTGTAAGCAGGTAGCTTACACTGACTTTTTACCTCTATGGTGTGTGTGGCCACTCAGCTTCTGCTTTTAAAAATTCATAGGCATCTGAGTTTTTTCCGGTAACAGCCTGTAGTTTCCTGAGCTTAATAGTCAAAGTTATGCTTGCAAAACTCTCAGTGTATTTTGCCCTCTCTGCCATGCCACTGAATCGAAAAGATAGTAGAAGCTGGTAGTAATAAAGTGAAATTTTATCTTCCCACAGGTTAACATTTAGAGCCCTTAACAGTGTTGTTTCTTTTTTCTTTGACCATCTTTTTGGCCCTAGAGTAATGTAGAATTCTGCACATCTAGAAAAGTTGACAGATATTATTCCTAAACTTCCTATATTCCTCCTTTCTTCATTCTACAGCTTTTATCCAAAATCTTCCCCAGACAAGTTTGTCATTTGAGTTTGTCTCACATGTTTAAAGAAACATCGCACACAGTTTTGACATCCTCTCAGGTAACTGTGTAGTCCATGGGTATCAGCAGGTAACTCGCTGTTTTTCAACTGAGGGAGATTTATTCATATATTCTATCTTCCATCGCTTTGCTGAAAAGCAGTTGTAATACAGTATGCAATTTCACAGAACACTACTAAAAAAATGCATTTTTTTGCATTTTTGTGTAAAGACTAGGTCTTAAAAAGTTCTGTCAACCTAGTGGCCCAGTGGACTATTGCTTTATCTTGTTATAGTTCCTGTGACAACTGAGTCCTGCATTATAGTACTGCCAATTAAATTTTCCTACAGTACATTTTCCATTTCTTGTGAGTTCTTCCTCTCTTTTTGGCTTTACATGCTTCCTTTCTATTTCATTCTTTTGTCAGCTAATGGAAACCAAGATTACGTGCCTTAATAGGACACATAGTTTGGTGATGTTAAAAGTGTAGGTATTGCTCTCTGGAACTTTAAATTAAAAATTTTCCACTGCAATTACTTTCAACAGATTATTACTTTAACTTGTATAAAAGTTAAACAGATTTAAAATTAATTAGTTCCCAAGCAGCTCAGAAATTAGTGTGGGATTTTTCAGTCAATGAAGTAAAATGGCACAGAAACATGATACATTTAAGCAGAGACATTCTAGCTAAAGTTATTTAAATTATAGAACCCTCAGTATCACTTGATGATATACTACAGCAGAACACTTTGTGCACTCTTTCACAGAAATGTTAACATTAAAATAAATTTCATCTCTACAAATAGCTCATGCAGAAATAATTGGTCATTAGCATCATTTCATAGCATTGGACAGCGCAGAATGGTGGAGGAAAGCCAGATTATTTACCACAGGTCTTATATTTGAAATTGGTATAAGATGCACGTAATTTGTTCCTTCCTCTAAGAGCCACAAAACAGCAGCAAGTTGTACTATAACACCAGACATACTGAGAGGTAGCGAGTGTACGGCAGTATCTTCTGAATATGCTGACCCCAAACTACTTTGTCAAGGAATTAGACTTCACTTCTCTTTGTTTCAAACTCCCCGAGGCCCACATAACTTTCAAAAATTAATTTGTTTCCTTGCTTTGCAAACTGATTTTCTTCCAAAAGGTCATTAAAAAACAATGTTTTGCCTGCTTCTGCAGTTCATAAAAATCTTATTCTGTGCCTCAGAAGTGTAGCAAAACTTGCGAGTTATTAAGTCCTCCCTCCCTGTTTTTAATTTATGGCATTTTAAAACTAAACTCCAGAGGCATGAACTGTGTCAGTTGCTGATGCATCGAAGGGTTTGGCTAGTGTGCAGATTACCTCCACTACATTAAACTCCCTTAGCACTGCCAAGTATAGCATTAGAAAATTCCAGCGTGGGATCAGATTGGGATCCTGACTTGTCCTGTCTGGGAGCTGAAGGCCGGGTGCCTTTTTTGTTTGCTTGTTTTCATAAAAAACAGCTCTTATGAGTCGTTACAAAACCATGGCTGACATCTTTCTGTGATTTTTTCGGGTGCTTTTAAACAGCTACCCCACTAACAGTAGAAAAGTGGTGTAGTTACTTGGCAAAGTGAGTACAAGTGCTTGTGTGCATTTCAGAGAGGTGAAATTTTGCAGATTTCACTGAGTTTCACTTCCCCGCTGGACTGTGAACCTGTTCCGCAGTCTCCATCTGTGGAGGTGCTTTCCCTTGAGGTTAGTTGTTTTTAGTACCAATCCCAGCATGGAACACAACAGGAGTGACTGTCTCTCACCTGCTTTGAATATCGAAAACTTGCAAAGCTGTGAATGTCAGGTGATTTTGAAACGTTATCTCAGGCTCAGGTTGAATGAAGACGGTCTGCGATTCAAGCTTACCAGAGAGCACAAAGGAGTCTGATTGCTTCTACTCTGCATACAAATATTGCTCTGTGTGCAGACATTGGACCAGATTCACTGTATCAGTTATTTCTGTCAGCAAGTCCCAGCAATAACTCTGTGCTGTGTTCCTTTATGTTACCCATATTTCCCTTTGGAAAAACTTTAATTCCTTTAACTCCTTGCTCCAACTTCTGCTCAGAGACAGTTCTACTTGCTTTAACACATTCTCATGAAGCAAATAGCAAATATTGTTTTACTGTTGGGTGTTGGCTTGTTTTTTACAAGAACAGGGCAGAAGAGAGAGACTAATGATTGCTGATCATTACGCTTCGAGGAAGGGAGGCTGTAAGCGCTGCCAAATTTTTATCACATTAGGACATTTTATCACACTGGAACGTTTTATCATGTTATCCATGGCAAACTTTCCATTGCCAAACAAGTGCAATCCCAGTCTACTGAATACATGACAACGACAATGGTTTGCTGAAATACCTTTCAGATTACACCCTTTCTCTCTTCTGTGACAGTCATCTCATTGTCTGATTTCATTATAGGAAAGGACATTTGTGTTTCTTTGAAACAGTGGAATTCATCTTTATAGTTTAAATACTTATTTTAGTGTCTGATTTTTGTTTTGATATTTTATCAAAAATCCAATATGTGCCCAAGCTAGAGAATAAGAAAAAAATCTGTGTCATCACCTGTTAACATAAAACAAAGGGGCTTCTGCAATTTGTAATCCAACATAATCTGACTAATAGCAATCCAGACAATGGGAAGGGTCAATGGAGAGTCACTGTCTTAATTTGTAGGAAGCAAGACACAAAATTAAAAAAAATAAGAAAAAGAAAAAAAGAAAAAAAGTACAGTTAAAGGAAAGAATAATAAAAAGCAGTTAACAGAACAAATGAACCACTACCAAGCTGCAATATGCACAAAGACTCCTCTATGTCAACTATATTGTAAGTATTTCCAGAAGCATTAATTACTGTCTTAAAAAAAAAAAAAAGGACTAAAAATACAAGGGACAGCCAGTATTAGATGCTAAACAAGCAAAAGCCTAACCTCTTGTAATCGTCTCCAGCTGTAAATGAGCAACAGTTTTGGCATTCCTTCAGTTATTTCTCATTCTTGTTTCCATTGTCTCTTCTTAGTCTGCCATTCTGTCAATACCTTTACTAAACAAACTCTAGAGAAAAAAAGTGCATGAATATAAAGTGGGAAACAGCTGGATTAGGTAGCAACAGGTAACAATATGGCAGAGAAGGACTGAAAAATGGAGATTATTGTGCATCTTGAGATGGACATGGATCAAAAATTTCCTTCACATGTGAGTAGAACTATCATACTGGTTTATACAAACTTAAGCCTTAGGACATACACTGCTTTATTCAACCTGGGGAATACTGCTAGACGACTGTGGCCACCTTTGGGTGATGCAAAGAGCCAAAAGGAGAGAAAAAGCTTGGAAAACATGACCTACGTGAACAATACTATTTTTTAAATGGTCTTCATTAGTCCAAGAAGGCTAAGAAGGATGTAGCAATATTTGAATACTTAAAAGACTGCTGCTGATCAGCCATCTGGTCTACCTGTCTACGATGGAGGGCACAAGAATTAATAGCCTTAAACCGATACTCAAGGACAGTCTTTTGGAGATCTTTTCAACAGAAAGATGAAGGAAACTTTTAACTCTGTTGTCTGGGAGAACTGTAGAGTCAGTATTACCGAGTATGAAAAAGTCTTAAGAAGCTTTCAGAAGTTGACAGGAGTCTGTCAGGAAACAGAGGAGAGCAGTTGCTCTCCACAGGCAGATGAACTGAATGACCTCTCACCTTCCTTCCCCTCTAACCCTACCGCTCTCTGCCAGCACTGTTATTCCTTTATTTTGCGTTGGTCACTATAAATGCCTGTGCAAAATCCTGCTTAACGTGTAAGGTGCTCCAGGGTCTTCGCTAGCTGCTCAGCATGCGAGAACAAGTGTTTGCTTTTTCCTGCCTCATGGCTGAGCAACGCTCAGGAGTTCCTAGGTGGACGGTGGTCAGAGGGGCTCCTCACGGTGACTCGGTACTTCCTGCCTGTGGCAAAATCATCCTCTTCTTTCTCACCATGTCCTGTCTGGATCTCATCTTTCTCCTAGGAATGGGAATATGACATAACGATGTGTTTTTTCTGTATGCCTCAGCAGAAGCATGCTTTCAGCTTTAAACCGGGGTTCCGGTTTCTTGGTACTGCTGATGTGCTAGAGCATGTAAGAAACATTGGCTCCCTTACAGTGTAACACTTATTAGTCATGTGGCAGTATTAGTAAAATAATTGAAACTAGTTCACTCTCAATGATCACTGAAGCTTAAGTATAATCAATCAAACCCAAATGAAACTAACTGACTGATAAATCAGAAATATAGGTTACCTGGATTGGATGACATTTTCCTATATGAGGGAGAGGTTGCCGTATATATGCACACTGTCATCTGTGCACACATATTTTGCTGAATCTTGCATTATGCTATTATTTAACCTGTCTTGTTATTTTCTCTTCTGCAACAAATGGTAATAGTCTACTATCCTAATGTGGTAATAGTATTGAGAATCACAAACCACTGAAAATAATGAATTAGTTCTTCATAAATCATTGGTTTGGTTTACAGGCCACAGAAATTACTTAAAAATACATTATTATCTCTATTTGCCTGTTGGTTTTGAGGTTTTTTGCCCTTTTTCATGGGACCAATTTTCAAACTTTTCTTTGTAAGCAGAAAAGTATAAACTTAGTCTTTTAATGAAGACTGAGATTTATGCCTAATGACAAGTCTGTAGGAGCAAGGACTTTAAAAGAAATATCCCGAAACACACATAACAATCACAATAGTTGGAACATTTCTATCACTTTTTTCCTGATAAAAATAGTACAACACTGTAGAGAATTCCTCTAAACAAGATCCTCTGTTGGCTTAAGTTGATATTTTTTCCACATATTCAAGCCACATGAATCTGATTGTCATCTGTAATTAAGGCCCCTTTTAGACCTCTTGAGAAGTGTGTACCAGGGCCTAGAAGTGAGTGGAGATTTATTTTATGACCAGTTTAATATTTCTTTTCTCTGTCAGGATGAGATAAAGGGTTTAAAAGAGGAACTTCAGTTCCCAAAGAAGGAAATAAACTATTTTAACACTAACATTATCCTTTATGTGCTCCAGTGGCTTGGGGAAAAGTGGAAAGGAATTTGTGGGACTTTCCTGCTAGTTTTCCCATCCAGAGATGGTTTGTCCTGAGTGGCTTTCTGAGATCTTTGTTTCCTTTTTTTTTTTCTTTTTTTGTTTCGCAAAAGAAAAAAAAAAATCAAGGTTTATGCAAATATAGCTGAGATGACTGTCCTTTTTCCTAGGATTCTCTGCAGCTTCTTTGAAGAGTTATATTTTCAAATATGGATTAATTCTTGCTGTTTCTCAACATTTTCTTATCTGTGATGCTATTTTATAAATCATATATCATATGATGCATATATTGTATGGACATCTTAAGTGCCATATCTTCTTTCTTGTTTTTCCCTTTTCCATAGGGACTGAAAAAACATGCATGCCATATTAATAAGTGACAGACTTGACATTTAGGATGCTTTTTCTAAGTATACATGCTTTCATTTTATTTCTTTTTTTAGTTTGTTTCTATTTCTGGTTTTACAGAAAAAGTAATTTCTCTGGATGAAATACTTAATAACTGAAATACTTAATACAGTTTAAACTTACTGATGGTATCCAAAATATTTGAAGATGTTAAGATGAAAGGGTTTATAATTAATACATATTTTCTTTTAGTTTCAGTTTAGATTGACAGAAGTTATTACATCCAGTGCTGGAAAATTAGAATTAATTACAGTTTTATCTCTTGTAAACTTAATATTTTCAGTTTCCCACATTTACCTAAGCACTTCAAACTGTATTTTCCATTCAATTTATAAATGTATAAGTGCTGCAAAACAATGAAACACATCCCTTTTCTGGCTTTCACAAGGGAGTTTAGAGCCCATGACACTGTGATGACTCCAGAGCTGCTTTCTCAAAGAGAGATGACAAATTGTGTTAATTATAACAAATGTCAGTTGTTGAAATGATTTATTGCAAGAACAATGATTGGTTGGTTATACACTGTAGAGTGATGGCCATGCAAGACTGTTTCATATGAATGCAAGCACACTCTATTCACAATCCCAGAAACAAAGTTAGCTATAATAGCTTTGTAGATCAATTGATATAATAGTACAGGTAACTAATCAACATACTGCTACTGTAAGCATCATGTCTATTTAGGTAAAGTAATTGGGAATCAGAGTGACATGTGACTGTGACCATAAATTTAAAGGAAGTTTTCGAGTTTTAAATATATGTGCTTACTGTGCTTCATTCCAGTGCAAGCAGCTGACATTTAATATATTGCGCTTTTTTTAAGAGAGATATATATGATATGTGAAAATGTACTTTAAAAAATCAATAAGCAAATAGTTGATTCCTTTATTGTTTTTTTTCTTAAGCTGAGGAATTTTTTTGAAGGAAAATCAACTTGCTTGACAGGCTTTTAGATGGTATTAATAAGGTATTAATTACTTTTTACTTGGAAAAGAGGAAAAGTTATTTGAAGTGCGTTTGAAGCTATTGTCTTTACTGTTTTTTGAGGTTAATCTTATTTCCTTGAAGACAAAACATGATAAAATTACATACAGAAAGGCAAAAGAAAGAACTAGAATGTCATAAAATGTAGCTCTGGTTTTTTTTTACTGACTTTACAGCCTTGCTGCTGAAGAAAAACAGAATCAAAGCATTGTCAAAGCCTATCAACTACTCGGAGGCCCAGAACATTTGTACCAATATCAGACTTCCTAAATCATTAGTTTTAGCTACCTTTTCACTCCTAGTCTCTCAGAGGTGCTGCAAAAGTAAGGCCTTAGCTACCCAAGCAAGTTATTTCTAACAGAAGGCAAGGAAGGTAAACATTGGAAAAAAAAAGTGAGGAAGAAAAAGTAAAAGGAAGATGAGGAATAAGGACGTAAGCAGATGCAAAGGTGCATTAATGCTCAAAATTTTTTCTCAGAGAAGATGAGGAATCCTTCATTCAGTCTATTCAGAATACATTGCAGAAAGTGGATGACAAATGCCCATTTACAGCCAGATGGATATTAGTGCCCCATGTGATTAAGGGCATGACAACTGTAAGAAGGAACTCATTATTTCAATTTGCTTGAACTTCCAGTACCAGTATCACATTATGAACCTCAAGCTGTGAGATCTCTGCTATTATTTTACCTGTCACTCAGATGTAATTTATAGCACCTAGTGACCACCTAAACATCAGGATCCAGGACATATGTGATGCATAACGTACCCAGGTACTTCTCAAAAAGGCATGGATTTTCTGCAGGTCTTGTATCGAATCATGCAACTTGAAAGTATCAGATAGCTCTAAAATGGCACTAGATTCCTCTGTTTTGATACCTGAATGTCTCCAGTTATTTCCATTCCTTCATCAGCATAAGTGCCATACAGTCTTTCCGTTGGATTAGTGGTAGTTTTGCTTCAACAGAGTCAGGTTTTCTATCTTCATCTTTGCTGATTTCTATGAACAGCGTTTTACAAGAAGGTCAGTTGGGTCTTCAACAGAGTGAAAGCTACTGTGTAAGCTTCTATATGACCTTCAGCTGCAGGCTATACTACTTCTGGCTACAAGTCTCATCCCTGGAACTGGCAACACAAGATCAGGATTTTTGTGAACTCTTCTAAGAGCTCAAAAACAGAGAAACATGATGAATAAGCTAAGGATTTTATTCACAGACTTTAATAAACTGAAGCTGATTAATCTCTCTGCTCATACAAATGAAAAGATACAGTTTGGATGGCTTTGGCTGACATTAAACGTGACTTCTCCCCTTTTCTTAATCTTACAGAAATCTCTTCAAACACTGTTTTGGGAGAGGAAGTTAGGAGAGAAGAGCAGAACAAAGACAAATCTCTCATCACATCTAGAGCTTGAAAGACAGAAAATTTGGTTTAGTCTTATCGGTTGGACCCTCTTTTCTTTGTGGATATTGGAGTAGACAAAGAGGGGAGGACAGAAGCTTTTCGGTTATTAGATAGATTACTTACAGGTAGTATTCATACTCTACTGAAAATAGCTTAAGCAAATGAAGCTTTGAGCTTAACATTTCTTTTATTAAATATTTAATGAGTATTGATGGGAGTGAAAATCATCCTCATTTTTATAGTGTTCAAGATAATCTAGGGATATGATCTAGTTTTTGTTTTTTCCACTGTGGTGGGTTGACCCTGGCTGGATGCCAAGTACCCACCGGAGCCGCTCTATCACTCTCCTCCTCAGGTGGACAGGGGAGAGAAAATACAACGAGAGACTCGTGGGTCGAGGTAAGGACAGGGAGATCACTCAGCAATTACCGTCACGGGCAAAACAGACTCGACTTGGGGAAAATTAATTTAATTTATTACCAATCAAAATCAGAGTAGGATAATGAAAAAATAAAACCTAAATCTTCAAACACCTTCCCCACACCCCTCCCTTCTTCCTGGGCTTAACATTACTCCCGAGTTCTCTACCTCCTCCCCTCGAGCGGGAGGACTCCTCACACTCTTCCCCTGCTCCAGCGTGGGGTCCCTGCCATGGGAGACAATCATCCATGAACTTCTCCAACATGAGTCTTTCTCATGGGCTACAGTTCTCCATGAACTGCTCCTTTCCACGGGGTGGAAAAAGGGTCCTTTCCACGGGGTGCAGTCCTTCAGGAACAGACTGCTCCAGCATGGTTCCCCCATGAGGTCACAAGTCCTGCCAGCAAACCTGCTCCAGCATGGGTTCCTCTCTCCATGGGTCCACAGGTCCTGCCAGGAGCCTGCTCCAGCGTGGACTTCCCACGAGGATCACAGCCTCCTTTGGGCATCCACCTGCTCCGGCGTGGGGTCCTCCATGGGCTGCAGGTGGATATCTGCTCCACCATGGACCTCCATGGGCTGCAGGGGGACAGCCTCCCTCACCATGGTCTTCACCACAGGCTGCTCTGGCACCTGGAGCACCTCCTCCCCCTTCTTCTTCACTGACCTTGATGTCTGCAGAGTTGTTTCTCTCACATATTCTCACTCCTCTCTCTGGTTGCAATTGCTGTTGCACAGGGGTTTTTTCCCCCTTCTTAAATATGTTATCACAGAGACGCTACCACTGTCACTGGTGGGCTCAGCCTTGGCCAGCAGCAGGTCCGTCTTGGAGCCTGCTGGCACTGGCTCTATCAGACATAGGGGAAGCTTCTAGCAGCTTCTCGCAGAAGCCACCTCTGTAGGCCCCCCGCTACCAAAACCTAGCCACACAAACCCAATACATCCACAGTGCCAGGAATAGTTAGAATAAAGAAGTAGCAAAAATCATCTCTCCAACTTCCAAATTCCCAGTTGCCCCTTATTTTCCAAAAAGGTTTTAGATGGCCATTAACATTTCACAAAACTCACCTTCTGTGCTAAGATAATTTATTTCTTGTTAGGATGGTAACTCATACTAATTAAGATAAACTGTTTCTAATTAATTGAAACCTGGCATTTGTAGACTGAATTCTAAATGTCTGCAAAAACCACAGGAATTAGAGTCAGATAAATGTTATTGACTTTGCAAGTGTCTGATTTAAATTCCTGTATATGCATTACTCATATGCGTATTTATGTAAAAAGGTTTCAGAAATTGAGCAGTAAGTAAAAAAATCGCTCACTAACCCTTAGTATTGTTGAAAACTAGGGATTAGTGGGACTATACCCACTAAAAAGGACTATCAGTTATGTAAACATGCTTGAGTAAGGTTCATTTTGAATTGATGTTGGTTATTTATTTGACTGTAAAAGAGAAGGGACAGCTACTGCCACATACAGAAAAGAGTCACAACAAATGGACGGAGCTGGTGTAGAAATAACTTCTTACCATCTCCCCTTTGACCATTTGAAGCTTAATGTGGTATTTCAAGCTGAAGAACTTCTTTTGTGGTCGGCCAGAAAGGTCTATTTTAACTCCATTTGATCCGAGTAATATCTCATTAGAGCACTCTGTCATGGAATTAAGATTTATAAACCCTAACCCCTAAAATCAACACTGTTCAGGATGTGACCTGGAGATGGAACATTTTGTTCAGGAAACAATGGCTAATCATTGTTTACCTTGCACATATCATTGTGACAACAAAAGGATGTGCACTCTTTCAAATCCTACAGCTCATTTTTTTTCAAACCATGAGGCGGTATAGTATGGAAGGAGGGTATCTTCCTTAGGGCTACTATTTTTCTCACAAAGCAAAACAGAGACAGGAATTAATGAGTAGCGTGCTTGTTAACTTACTCACTTTCAAAAGCAAGAAAATAAACAAGAAATGCTTAGCAACCAAAGTCGTACACAGTGAGACTTTGGCTCATGGAAATATATGCAACAACCATAGTCCTCACTGTTTTCCTCCCACTATTAATATTGGTATCCCATTTCATGTTTTTTTCAGGAATACCTTCAGCACTCCAACACTGCCATCATAGATGAGCCTAGAAATATGCTTTATATGATTATAGTGACCTAGATGACAAATTGTAGGTTTAGTGGTGCTCTATTAACATAAAACACCTTACAGTGGCATTCAGCACCTCTTTATCTGTATTTCTTACTGCCTGTACTCCTAGCTGACTCGGTGAGTTAAAAACGTCAAACTGTGTCAGCCCTCCAATAATTCAGATTGATAGGGCTAAGCAAGCACAAAGCAAAAGCGAGCTTGGTTTCAAAAAGGCAGCCTGAATTTCCTTTTCTAAAGCAAAGAGTTAAAGAGAAACATTTGCCTGCCTGTGACACACTTCCCTCTCTGGGTCTTTTCCGAGGCATGCACAAGCGGCTAAATCCATGATGATATTTAGGGTTCTCTTTGAACTTAGACTCAAGTCTGTAAATGCCATTTCTCTGCTGCAGTGCCTACTTTTATAACCTATCAGCAGCCTACACCATCCCTAGAGAATACTGAGGCTACCAGACTGACCCTGCACACAACAACCTCCCAAGTATGTTGTATGTTTGAGAATATCCCCAGGCTTGCATGCCTCAAGCACAGGCAGCTGCCCGGTGGCACTTCCCAGGGCCACAGGTCCTCCTCTGCCTTCCTCCCTGCTACTCCAGCGTTTAGGGGAGGCAGAGAATGTGTAACTAAACTCCAAGAAGCGCCCTAGTTCACATAGCACAAGGGAATACCGTTATAATGTAGTGCTGTGACTGAAAAATAATATATGCCTTGGGGGTGGCTTTTAAGTGGGTTTCAAGTTGCAGCATAGGCAGGGGAAGGGTTACTCATGAGTACAGTGATGATCTCAAGATCAACCCTGGAATGAAAAATTTGAACTCGGTCTATTTCCTAAGAAAATGGTGGGTTTGTTGATGTAGTTCCTGAATTAGTAGGAGCCTGTTCTTTTTGAAGAATAACAGGGTTGAAGTTGTGGGTCTGATGGAGCCACTGAGTCCTGATGTTACAAGAGGCACTTTCTCCCAGTTTCCTTTGTTATAGAGGTTTAAGGAAAGGATATAACCATGATCTACTTCATCCACTTCAAGTGAAGCTGAGCTCATGCTAGCACTTAGTCTGTTGAACTCAGTACGTAGCATATGGGTTTCTTCATTTTACTCTTTGCTAAAGTGCTTCCTTTTCCAAGAATGTGCTGTAGGGTCACTCATTTGGCCTAGGTCAATTCAGCTCTTTCACCCCATAGAATAGTTTGTTTTCTTAAAGAGCCACAAAGAACTAGTTCTTTTACAAGTTAGATAAGCATGAATGAAGAAGAGAAACTAAAGAAATCCTTGCTTGAATAGAGAAGTATGTACAGTGTTTTAAGCTGTTACTACAAATAGATATGAGCTCAGTCACCCTGGTAGTTAATGTCCATTATGATGACTTTCAGAAAGAACTACACTTCTTTATGGCAATAGTTTAGCAATCCTTCTGTGAACAAAGTCCCCCCAAAATATTAATGGAAGATTGCCTGAATAGTGACTCCAGCATCTAATCCCTTATTTTAAACAGCAAAATCAAGTAAAACAGCACAAAGACACACAAAGCATAATGTTTCTCTAAACACACGCCAGATAAATAAATAATCCAAAACATATGTGAAGGCTTCTTACACTCATAACTAGGGATTACAATTCAACCATGTGTACCATAAGTTATTTATTACAACATGGAACAAATATATATTTATTTCAGACACCAATTTACAAAGGAAATAAATATGGACAGAACAAACTTTTATTATGCCAAGAGACAGTCAATTATGAGGTGAGGTCTTTCATAAAGGAATACAAAACCAGTGCCTTAAATCAAGTTCCACTGGAGAAATAAGAGAATGTCACTAATATCTCATCCTGAATGTACTGTAAATCTTTCATCTCATAGCACAGAAGTGTTCCTCTTTCTGGTACGTAGCACTTAGGCACATTAAAAAAAAGAAAACAAACAAACAAACAAACTAAAATCCACTTCCACTCTTCCTTTTTCTGGACAATTGAAGTATTTCTTTTGTGGTTTGTTTGTTTGTTTGTTTTTGTTCTTTAATGCAAGAGTGGAAATGATGGACTCCAAGTGAAGTGAAAGCCCATTAAAGCAGCCTAATCCATTTAGGGATCAGTACAGGCTTTCTGGAGTCTATTGTCAGCATGGCAAAGTGTGCACCCTGCTGAAGATAAGACATTTATGTGAGAAATAGTGGAAAAATGAGAATCTAAACCATATTTTTTTTACATCAGCTGTACATAAAATTCAGTCAGTCAGTCAGTTATGAACTACCAGATGACCTCATGCAGGGGTGTAAGAGGTTGCATGCTTTCCATTACACCCTTGGAGCTCTTTACAATGCTGAGTAACTCCCATTTTTGCAGATGGAAAAATAGTTGTCCTTCCTTTGGTGTCCAGGTTTGATTAAAAAAATACCCCACAGAAATACAGAATCAAAAGAGCAAGTTGCAGAACTACAGCTAGGCATTTTAAACTCTTGAGCACTCAGAGTAAGAGTATGCCTTTAGCTTAATAGTGCAAGAAACCGGAGTGCGTGTAGTCAGGCCCAAGTACAGTTGCAATTTCTGCACTTACAAGATGCAGCCTGAGAGGTCCCTTGGGGTCATTTGCTACTAGTACCTCAGAAAGAGCAGTGACAGCACAGGAAATTTGAGGTCCTCCTTTAACCTTTTTGTCCTAGTCAGCCGAATATCTGCCTGCAGGTGTAAGAGGTTACTTTGCTCTGTGGAGGTGGCATAACAGCATCAGTCCTGAGAGGACCGCAGGGATTTCATGACATTTGTGGGAGACCCCAGTCTGGTTTATTGTCACCAGTTTGAATCAGCATCAGTCAAATCCTCAGTCTTTTGAATTTTTCTGTAATTTTGTTGTAATCCTAAAATCTTCTTACTAATGGGTTTGTAAATGTAACATACAGTAAATGACACGTGCAGCAGAAGTTGGAGCATTTGGCAAGTAAATGTAGCAAAATCAATGTGCCAGTGTTTGAAATATAGTAATGTGATTGTTTTTTAAAAAAAAGATAATATATTTTTATGGATTCAAAAGTACTGTAATATTTTTCACCTTCAGCAGACTTTCAAATATAGGAACTTTATAATGATAAATCCATGTTTTAAGCCATTGAGTAGTGTATAAATAACTTCTGTTTAAAACAAGCATATATTTTTAAGTGATACTTTAAATCTACATAGCAAATATGAACCATAGGAAAGACATAAACTCCTACTATTTTCTCTGGCTCAAAAGAATATTTTCCTGCAAATGCACTAGCAGTGAAATAAGTAGTTGCTTAAAACGGGAGCGTGGAAGGACCATAGAATCCCAGTTAGTATGAGAAACGATTGCTGTGAAAATGTACTCCCCTTCTTAGATAAGATCTAAATTATTTCTGCCAACTATGTTTTAATCTCCACAAGATAAGGAGTAAATTGGTAAAAAGCAGAACTAAAATTATAACCCAAGCCTAAAGGGAACAAAACAATTATCAAAGAACTTGGTTTCTTGTTTCCTGAGGTATCATAATCTAATTTTAATTTTAAAAATTTCAGCACTTCTTCTAAATATCAATTTTATCTTTTTCTAACAAAAAACCACTCTTTTTTGTTATTCAAATATTATGCAAATCTGTTTTTTACACAACATTTTACTACAGAGTAAAACACACATAACTGATAGCTCAGTTCTAAAATATTGAAATACATAGGTACCCCAAGTGTGTAGAGGGTATGACTTAAAACTCCGTGAGCAGCCATTTTATAAATGCCTTTCTACCTCAGAAGAGTACAAACTGTGTTTGAGAGTTTGCAGTGCATCAAACTTCCATTCTTCCTCAGAAGATTACATTGATTTCTGACATTGCCATAAAAATCTGTTAATAAAAACATGTACTACACATCTATTAACCCTGATGCTGTCTAATTATGAGGATTCTGAATAAAACTTTGCGTCATTGTCGGGGCTGATTCCTTTTTAACAGATCCGTACGAGCTGAAAGATTGTGGTGTTCTCTGAAAATGGCACAGGGTTCTCAAATTAGCTACTTGGCACATCTTTAGAGGTGACTTGCTATTTTCAGTACTCAGGTGCCTGGCAGCAAACGATGAACAAAAGGAAGCAGTGCCTAGAACATTTATCATTATAAAACAGTCCTGAGACAGCTTTTTCAAAGGTATACTTTTATTAATGGAGAGTCAAAGCAATAAAGAATAATCAGAAGTAAAATCAGCAGATGCTGAAGTAGAAGCAGAAACTTGCAGATACATGTTTATTACTTATTAAAATTTAATTTTTAAGGTCACTGTGAAAAAGAGAATAAAAGGTACTTCAAGAAGGTATCCATTCAGTAATGCTTGTTTTCTCTAGTGATCAGAAGTGAAGTACTATCGCTCTTTCTCAAAAAATGACTGCTTTGCCTGCTTTTCATAAATAAAGGTGGTGGTTTAGTTCCAAGGAACCCTTTTAGGCCTCAGTCTAGCAAAGATGATGATTATCCTTCTAGAATTCTAGAGTTATGGGGATTTGGAGTATTCTTGTGAAGTGTTCTTATGTTAGTAGTCACGCTTTTTGTCTCACTAGAATTGCAATCTCCAGAAAGCTCTATTGGGCACATTTCAGACGGGTAATATCTGTGTATCCTTCACATTATCAATTTCTATCATAAAAATAACAAGCATCAGCAGTAGGGAAGATTTAATTCATCTGCTCCGTTTCCATTCCTAGTGTAGGATTACTCACAACAAATCTGCTAGGAAATCTCAAGGTATTTGTGGGATGGTGCCTTAGAGAATAACAAGGAGTAGTTTTATCTTTTACACCCTTCAACTATACTGCGGCAGAAGCTGGACCTAAAAAATAAAAGGTATGTAAGTAAGTTGTACATATATAT
>NW_009203530.1:0-15031 GCF_000690835.1 Fulmarus glacialis | reverse complement strand
CCCCACAGTGGGATGGGGAGAGAACCGGAAAAAACAGTAAAACCCGTGGGTTGAGGTAAAGACAGTTTAACAGGACAGAAAAGGATAAAAGAATATACAAAGTAAGTGACGCACAATGCAGTTGCTCACCACCCGCCGACCGATGCCCAACCAGTCCCACAGCAGCGGCGTACTCCCCCCGGCCAACTCCCCCCAGCTTATATACTGAGTGTGACGTCACATGGTATGGAATACGCCTTTGGCCAGTTTGGGTCAGCTGTCCTGGCTATGCTCCCTCCCAGCTTCTTGTGCACCTGGCAGAGCATGGGAAGCTGAAAGTCCTTGACTAGCATAAACATTACTTAGCAACGACTGAAACATCAGTGTGTTATCAACATTCTTCTCATACTAAATCCAAAACACAGCATTACACCAGCTACTAGGAAGAAAATTAACTCTATCCCAGCTGAAACCAGGAAACCACTTAGAAAAGGAAAATAAAAACTGGGTAATTCCCTGAGAGATTTCCTCTGAGAGCAGAAAACTGGTCATCTGTGGTGCTTCTAGCAGAGGTGATCTGCTTTAAGCAAGGGGCTGCATTTTCATTCTAGCTACATCCACCTCCATGGCCAAGTCCCTTTCTTGGCTGGGCTTCTGCACAGCAACAAGATATATTAATATTTTTAAAGAAATGTGCTAGCATAGAAAACTTGTCTACATAGCCTGAACTGAATTTTAAACCATTATTTTAATATGCACAATGACCATGGAGAAAGTTTATAACCTCCTCTTTTGCAGCAGTCTTTCACATATTTGAAAACTGTTAGCATGCCTTCAGTCCGTCTTCTTTTCCGTAGACTAAACAACTCCTCTTCGTTCAGTCTTTCCCTGGGTTGTCTTTTCTAGACTTCTGATTATTCTTGTTGCTTTCCTTTGGCCCCTCTCCACTTTCTTGAAGTGGTGTGCCAAAAACTGGATACAGTACTTTGGTTGAGTACTGAGTAGAGTGGAAGTATTACTTCATGTGTCTTACATACGAGACTCCTGTTTATATATCCCAGTATGATGTTTGCTTTCTTCACAGTATGACATTGCTGACTCATACTGTTTCTGATTTACTAAAAAAAACTCTGAATCCTCTCCTGTTATCAGAATTTCATACACTTTGAGGTTTTATTCCTGTTTAACTGTAGTGCTTTCTGCATGTCCCCAGCCTATATTTCAGGCTGCTTGCACAATTTGTCAATATAATTTTGTTTATAATCCTGTCCTGCAAAATGCATACTATCCCTTCCAACTTGGTTATATCTGCAACTTTAGGAATCATATCCTCTATTCCAAACTCATTAATAAGGATATCCAACAGTACCAGATCTCTGCAAGCCCCTATTTGACATATCCTTCCAACACGGTGAGTGATAACAATTCTTTGGTCATAGTTTACACAACAACTTGAACAAAAGAGCCAGCTAAAGCTGTTTAAAGTATAGATGTACTTTAATGGATTCAATATCAAGCAAAGAATTTTTAGAACAACTTTGTGTAATGTCTGAATAGAAATCATTCCTGTTTCAGTCTCTTTCAGGTTTTCATTTTGAAATGTATGTCAGAAATTTCCAATATTCCAAGTATACTGTTTTACTCAATCCTCAGCAGGATCAAGAAGATTCCTTATTACTCATTTATTCAAGTGTTTGCAGGATTGAGGCCAAATGCTTTCCCAATGACATTCTGAAAAAAGGGAAAAAAAAGCAGAAAAGACCTTAATTTCTAATGGAAAACCAGACACACATCTTTGCCACTTTATTCATACTTCAAAACAAATTAAACGTGTTACTCATCAACTATTTTCCAGTTCAAATCATCTTTTAGCCTAATAATACTGCAAGTTCTCTTAACTAGGACCTTCAGCAAGATCAGCATCAGTGCTCAGTTGAACAGCATTTCTTGGAAGGAAGAGCAACAGGGACATGGAATTTTCCTTTATGATTTCTGACACACTGAACGGTTGTACAATTGGCATTAGACATTTAAAAGCTCCACCACTGTTGATGGAAGTGTTCATATTCCTGCCAATTCTGCCGCAATCACGTTAAGAAAGGACATAAAAGATTAATTCAAAGCTTCCCAGCGCTTCTGGGGAGAAGCTGGCTTCTATTCAACCCCCAAGACGAGAATTAGGGGGGTTTGGGCTGCGTGTGCAAAAGCAGGATGATCAGAGAGAAAGGTGCTCCAGGTCTCCAGGCTGCATGTATTCTTATTTGAAATACAACAAAGAAATGTTTGTGTTATAATACACATCCCCACACTTAATTTTCTTCTTAGATTATATTCATTTTTCCTCCACAAGTCACCCAAGCATATTAAAAGTTAGTGTCATCATCTAAGTGAGTGAACAATATAGAAAGAACTGTCTCATCTTGAATATGGCATTCATGGGCTTAAAGTTGTCTTGAGGCTGTATATCTGATCTATTTAAACAAGCACGTGTATACTGAGGCATAATTTTGGAAATACAAAGAATACTTGGTATCGATAAACATGCATGTTTGCTATTGGCTACCAAGAAAGATAAATGTAAACTAGCCCAGGAGACAGCATAATAAAGTAATCAGACAACTCATCCCCAGAGCCTCCTTGCAGTTGGGAAGTATATGGATGACAGGGATGTATACTGAAATCCTTTTTGACTATATAAAAAATCAGTGTACAAGATTAAAGCTGCCTGGTGGATTTAGTGCTTTAATTAAGAATAAAACTACAAAAGTGTGTTGTTTACCATTATTTCACTTTATACTAGCATAACGGAGCAAACAATCAGACTACAAATCTTTATACATCTTATTTGTTGATGTTCAGCAAGCACATTAACAGCAGGGTGTTGTTATTTTATGTGGAGTGCTACAGATTGTTGGTATCAGCACATCCCCTCTCGGGAGGTTTTCAAATTGAAATGTTTTTGTCATTGCAATCTTAACTAGTTTGTTATTTGCAAAATATGAACAACATTTTACAGAGGAAAGGAAGCTAGTCTTGAACTGCTTGATACTTTACAGGTAAAGGAAATATATGAAATGTGTTGAAAAGCACTGGAATTAACAGAACACACTGCAGTTAAAACTGTTTCTTCATTGATGGCAGTATGCAAATGATTTGAAACTCTTATTCTGCATTTTTAGAATATTAAGAAGAAAATCCTTGAGCAGTGCTTCTGAATAGAGCTTTCCCTCAAAAATGCCTGGGTCACCTAATGACACAGAAAATAAACATATATTGTTTTGTGGACATTCAGTCAGTATTTTGGTATTTGCTCTTTTGTTTTTCATTATACTTTCTATATACTTTATATTATTTCTTTATGAAGGAATTTCACTGGTAATCCACTGGTAGTTGAGAATACTGTCAATGATAAGTGAGATGGCAATAATTTAAAATTTCCCATATTTCATTTAGGCTCCAAATAAGAAAGTAATTGCTTCCCCATTCTCTCTCAAGTTTTGGCCTATTTCTTGGCTTGAGCATTTTCTACTGAATTAAATCAACTTTTTTAATATGTGGAACCAAATGGTATAGACAGTTTCCTATCTCTATACTTTGGAAAAGGGAGGGAAGAGCTATGTGACTTCATTTCAATTCCCTAAACCACTAGTTATTGATCAGTGGAGGCTTGGGTGTTTGAAAACACTTCGCAGGAATCCACGGCAGGTTGCTGAGAAAAGCAAACCCAGAAGGCTTAGATTTAGCCTATGTAGATTTTCACTTTCAGTTGAGGACTTTTAAGAGTCTGTAAGACCGATCGTTGCTGCTGCTCTATGCCACTACTAAATCTTCCATCTTTATCAGTTGGGCGGTGAGTTTAATAAATGTTTTCGTTTGGTTTGGTTCTTCATCTTCAGATTATCACTGAAGTTGTTCCAGTTCAGTTTTAGCTGAAAAGGCTCGAGTATTTGAAGTCTTGGCAGCTCTCCCTAAGCGGGATCACTACAACTGCTGAGTAAGTTTGGGTGGACAGAGGTAATGGAGAGTGACAGGAGGGGCCAGGAGGTTTAGGAGAGGAGACAGGCAGCGGTGGAGGAGTCAGAGGTTTTATGTAGGTAAGGAAGGGGGGCTGGAAGGCTTGAGTGGGTGGTGTAAGAAGCTGGTGGTGGGAAAGATTTGCAGGAATTTCTGAGGGTCAGAGACCAGTGTGGGAATCTCTGCTTATTATTCACTCTCTCCAGTCAACCGCTCCTGTACAACATCTTCCTCCCTCCCAGGAGACGGGGACACGTACCCAGCTCACTCCTCATCTGGGTCAAAAGGAACTTTCCTTCCTGGCACCTGCTTATTTCTGTGCCTCTCTTGGAGGCCACCACTTCCTTCCCTCACATCTTCCCCTACACCCTCCTTGTCACATTTTTCAGTGCAAGCCATTGTTTTTCATTTCTGCTGTCGTTTTGAGCTGGCAATCAGAAATACTCTTTTTTTTCCACCTTTTTTCCACCATTTTGTTCCAGGTTAATTAGAAAATAATTGTTGGTAATCATTTTAGTTTGAAGAACAAATAGCACAGTTCCAGTTTTGGTTCCTTTGACCCATGTTCTTAAGCTACCCTAAATAATTGTGGCATACACAGTTATACTATTTTTGCAAATGCATATTGTGCAAATGCATATTGTACAAATGCAAACTGGACTTTTGTGAATGTGTGAATTTTTCAGAATATAGTATAAGGTTGCATTTACTACATGCCACTATCTACAAAAAAGCCCAAAATCACTACCTACATCGGAAATAGCTATAATAAGAATCATTTGTGTCATCCTTCCCTGTGTCAGAGCCATATGCTTCTCCCAGGTGAGGTGCGAATGAAGCTGAAAGAGGTGGAATTCTGGGCTGACAGAAAAAGGAACGGCATGTGTGAGAGTCTGCAACCTTTTTGCCATCCTTGTCAGGAATGCAGGGTCGTTAGCTAGCGAGTCATCTGCGCTTGATGGAAACACCACATTTCTCAGTGATCGACGGGAGCTGTGTCCTGTTACCAATGCAAGCCATTCTTTTAACTTTTGTTCTGCTATTTCTTCCTGGGCTTACACACACACATGCATTTCCTTTGTGTTTCATTCATATCAATTTTTCTATTTCAAGTCTCTGTAGCTGGGATCCATAGACCCTCCTCTTCTTCAAGATGGAAATTGCCATTACATCTGTTTGAACAAGGAAAGTGTCCTTCTTGAAAAGAAAAGCAAATTTTTTGGAAAAAAGGTGGAATGTGTATTAAAAAAAAAATTAACAGATTTACTTGTGTTATTGTGTTGATTTTGCCATTCTGCTCTGGAGCAGAGTAGAAAGCAGCTGTTACTTTTAATTGCACTAGAGATTTGCAAATAAAAACTGAACTGTTTCTTCTTCATCAGTGTCATCTCTAATGTCTTTACCAGATAGTCTTTTCTTCTGCACTGCTTGATTACTGTGCCTTGAGTCAGACTCAGTGATTAATGCGGCTCACTAGACTGACAACTGAGTGGAAATGGTAAATAATCACTTGGTTTTATACATGTAAAAAACAGTTCCTACTCAAATTGGAAATCCTGGCTTTTGGAAGGGCATTCTTCCATCTTGCTTCCTGCTAACCTAAGGTCATTTAAGAAATAACTGCTTTAAGTGCTTGTTGATTAGAGTGATGTAAATGTCTCTGGCCCAGACGCTGCAGTGAACAAGACTTTCCACGCAAGGGATATGGTTAAACTGAAGGCCACAACTTTTATGAACTACATTGCCTAATAAAACAGGGAGGAACCGCTAGCCAGCTGTTCCCCACAAACTACCCAGTAAAACAGGACCGGTGAGGTTCACCAAAGCACAAGACTATGGAGGCCAAGCTAAATGTTTAAGAGAAGGCTAACCGCATCCTCTCTCCCACAAAAGCGACCAAGGCATGTGGCGCCAAACAACATATTTCCTTCTACACTGTCTGTGCTGGGGAGAGAAGAGTAAAGTAAGTAGTAGCTTTTTTCTTTGTGTAAGGTGTTAAATTTTCCCTGCATTGTGGAAAAGGAAATAGCTAACTGACACCTGGCTAGTATTTAAGACATGAACAGTAATTCTGGCCACAGCTAACATGAAAACCCACATTGGAAACTTGCTGTCCAGTTGTGTGAATGCACAAACAAGTTCTCTGGTCTTTCCACTAGCCAAATTTGCTAGTAAAGCCACACGACATTTTCAGTGTGGTAAACACTTTTTCTCATTGTTGAAGGAAAGCATGCTAGCCAACTCAGAGTAGAAAATCCAGCAACAGCCAGGCTAAATAACAACAACAGCAGTTAGAGAAAGAGAAGGGGTCACAAAGACCTTCAGAACAAGAACTAATTTATAGACGAGGCAACTGGAATTCACACAAAGTTCGTCTAACTTCTAGTGAGAGGGTTGTGTAAATTTGAAGTTTCCCACCTGAACACAGAGGATCACTGGGAACACCTGTTCCTTGTCTCCAAACCACAATGCTTGTTAGACTAATGGAAAAAGCTGTCTTTCTCACAGTGTTGACCTGTTACCAGTCCAATAAAAAGCCATTAATTTTTTCTTCCTTTTATAACAACATGGAAAATAATTCTAGGATTATTTTCTAGCATCTAGGACTGCAAGTTTGGAAGGACCCACCTGAATCGCTGGTGTCCTGTTGCAGAATTCCTGAAGGAAGCCATCAAGTTCCATCACAAAAGCAGGAAAGTCATTTGCCCCCACCGCTCTTGCTGGAAGCTTGTTCTGGAGCCTGGTGGTTTGACTCCATGTGGTGGGTTGACCCCACATGGCAGATAAGCTCCCACCCAGTCACTTGCTCACTCTCCCTCAGCAGGATGGGGAAGAGAATCAGAAGGGCAAAAGCAAGAAATAAAGATTGAGATAATGACAGTTTAATAAGTAAAACAAAGGTGCATGCACAAGCAAAGCAAAAAAAGGAATTCATTCACTACTTCCCATCAACAGGCAGATGTTTAGATGCTTCCTGGAAGGCAGAGTCTCAGCATACCTAATGGTTACTTGGGAAGACAAATGCCATAACCTCAAATGTGCCCCCTTCCTCCTTCTTTCCCCCCAGCTTTTATTGCTGAGGACTACAACTGCATTTGCTTTTTTCACAAATAAGTCACATTTCCAATAGACCTAGAAGCCATCTCATTCTCCTCTTACATTGTTAGCTCTGATGTCTTCTTCTCCTGGAGATTTGGTTACTAGTCTCCAAGTATATGACCTCACACTTTATATGGCTGACTCTTATACCACATCAAGTGTTTCAGACCACAGAGTTATCCAGTTCTTTTGCTTCCTCTATACTTCCCAACATCCTCTTACCAGTTAATCAGCTCAATCCTGCTTTTTGTGGGCAGCTCATTAAGAAATGCATTGCACAAGACTGCACCTGAAGCTTATCATCGAGATAGCCCATCCCCTGCAACCTGATACTTCTTTCAATAAAATCCATCATCTTTTTCTCTTTAGCTAGTTCTCCCATCTTCACTTTATCTACTGATTTCCACCTTTCTAACTTAATGAGTAGCTATTCTCTCTTTATCAAAGTCCACATAGATGATATCTATCATATCACCGTTGTCTAAAAAATCTTTCAGCAAACTGTCACATTAATCTGACACATGAAGTAAACCTGTGTTGCAATGAATCCTATTTTCCACTTGCCTGGAGGTCCTTATTAATTATTCTTTTTCACACTGAACTTTATGCCAGGAGAAATCCCTTGGAAGTACATCAGTAAATGCCTTTGTATGATATATCAGTCTGTGAAGATATGATATACTTCTGAACAGTACACAAGAATTTCTGTACAGTACACAATTTTCTGAATAAATTATTAACTGCAAATTATTTTTAAGACTCCCGTGATAGTGAATATATCCCTTTCAGCATTTTTATGATCAGCCTCTCCAACAATAATCATTCACTATTGATCTCCATCCAAGGAACTGCACATAGGTGAGTTGAATGAATCTTGACATGGGAAACCCGCTGCAATCCCCTTTCTGCCAAGTCTAATTGACCTGTTCAAAGTCATATATGATGTCAGCCTCAAAGGCAAGATTAGAGCTCAGGATTTCCTACCTCGTTCTTTCCAGAAATACATTCATCTTCAACACGAAACTGCAGATGTTAGTCATGACTGTTATACCTAAACATGCAGTTCCGTGTTCACTGCAGTGCATACCAACCATGCTTTCAGTGTGCTCAAACCTAATTAGTTCCACAGAGTACTAGGCTTTATTTTACTAGTCTCTGTATAGCATAGAAAAATATGCTGGGTTGTGATCCACTTGGCAAAACTTGAATCCCTGTTCCAGGGGCTTTTTTCCAGAAAGAGATCTCTCTACACTTCAAATTATTTTGGTTATGTATCTGCATAGCTCTTCAAGAAGCTCCCATACTATATGGGAAAAAACATTACCAGTCTGAGTAACAGAAGGACTCAGATGTGAAGAAGACGAGAGCCCACTCCTCTGCTCCTTCACTGCTCAACCTCCTTGTCTATAAATATCTTGACATCTGGAAGGTACTGATGATCCAGTACAGTTGTCGGTCATATTGAATAAAATTGTCTCATTGTTTCTTGCTTCTCCCCCATGACTGTGGCAAGTTTCCGTTTCTTTCTTTATGCCTAAGTTGCAATTTGCAATTTTTAAGGAACAAAGACGAGCTATTGGCTGTATCTGTGTGTATCACCTTGTGAACTGAGATCCTCACGCCTGTCTAGAGGTTTTAGCTGCTGTGAATATACGAACAATACAGTCAGTTGTACATCTCAGTCCGGAACTACTCAGCTGGCTGCACACTTTCTTGTCAAACCTTAATGGGAGTAGGTTTGCACTGACTGCGGACACCCAAGCCTGACTTTCTTGAGTAGGCAACTGTTCCAGTCCAAAATTAATTTGAAATTTTTGTAAAGTGTCATTTAGAAGCCTCCTACTCAGGTATGTACTGCTGTTAGTGACTATATAAGGTACAGGGCAAGAGAGGATGAAGTCTAGTGTTACCTCCACAAACCATCTAGCCATTCATCAGCTGTGCCATTTCAGTGCAACATGTCAGCGAATGAAGGCAAAGATGACTGAAGCACTAACTACTCCAGTGTACTTTGCCAGAAAATTATCCCCATTTGCATAACTAAATGTGACATGTCTTAATCAGCTTTGAAATGTGTATTGTGCCCAACAGGCATTCGTGTCACTACCCAGTGTGGCAGAGGGCTCTGACTCAGTTCAGAGAGCAAACAGCTGCAGCAATTCATGATGTTATCATCCCCACCTCCTCCGTTATTTGCTACCACACCTCTGCCCACGGTTACCACCACAGCAAGAGACTTGGCAGAAATGAACGTGCGCCCACACCACAGCCTCATGCCTTCTCGTGAACTCGTCTTCATTAGTGACTTAAGCCATGACATAAGCAGTGAGGTTGGGCACAAAGCCCTGCTGCCTCTTCGGCTACTGGGACATCCAGCAAACTGGAGAGCTGATGCCTGGCTGGGCAGCTGGGCATCACAGTCCAATTCAGCAGCTGGCCTGTCATAGCTCTAATAAATATACTCTCTTGGATATTGCTGATATCATTTAACATAGTAAAGCTCACAGCTCAGTGGTAATGTGTTTCAGCTGGAATGACAAAGGGCTAGAATTTCGGATACTCTTCCTGTCCGTCCATCTTATTGTGCACAACAAACTAAAATCAGAGCTAACTGCCAATAATCCATAAGTGAGTATGACCAGCAACATTACATATGCGGGTAACTGATTTTCAAAACCCTGCTTTGTATTGATTTTCTTCTGGTGTGGTTTCAAAAGTCAAGACTCACCCAAAATGCTTTTGTTCAAAGCTAGTCTATGTGCTCCCAAACTAACTTCCTCCCAGGAAATTTTACATCTTTGAGGGCAGTTCATTTACCAAAATGAACTGCAGTTCATTGCCAATACTATAGGCGTTCTTGACAGAGCTGGAGTAGCTTTATGGCATGATTATCTCAGATCTATGTTTAGCCAAACCGTAGAGATGTATTAGCAGCTAGATGAGAACAGAAAATAGTAAGGAAGAGAAAGTTAGGAAAAACACCCCAGGAATAATTAAAAGCAACAACTGTGGCAGAATTTACATATCTAATTCTGTACTCAAGTAGACCAGGATGAAACCTTGCAATTAAGGTTTTGAGAATATGCAAGAGTTACTAATGAGAGATTAGGTATTATTTTCAGTGTCTTAAGGATTCCACCACATATCCTTTTAGCATCTAATAGTGGATCAGATCCTGCTGATTTTACTTTTCTTTTCTTTACTCAGGCAAAATTATTGCTGGTTAATAACAGAATAAAATTCATGTTCAGTTTGGCAATGCATTAAATGAATTAAGAGCTTGTACAGCTTATTGCATGGACCTGATGAAATACTATGAAAAAATATACATCTAGACTACTGCAAGAACTGAGATTCAGACTTACAATTAGATGTGCTGGCTCTTTAATCTTACTCACCATGCAACACAATTTGAAATGTTTGGAGTGATTTGCTATGGTTACTTGAAATTAGGGTACACATTTTTAGAAGAAAATTTCATATATCAAATTGATAGTGTTCCTTGAAATGGGCAAATGTACACTCACACCCACAGCCACACACACTGACGTGTGTATCTGTGACTGCTGGAGCACATCAAGTGAAGTGGCAGGGTTTTAGATCCCCACTGGCAATCACAAACCTGTTGGGTGCTGTGCAATTCTGTCACTTCACTTTGGTGCTTCAGTGGCAGCTGTAATCCTCTGAAAAAAATGCTCTCATGAATGTCTGAGCTGTTTGGCCAAGTTCCTGTGATCCTTTGCCTACCCAAAACTGCCTTCTCCTCAGGCTCTGCTAATCCATTAAAATGTTACCAGAGATCTCCACTGATCTCACTTTGTCATGCAAGAACTTTTCCAAAATACTCCCTGCTAGATTTTTAGCTTTATCGGCTAGGTGTTGGTACATTTTCATTTGTCCTGAATCATTTGATGTCCTTCTCAAGTGCAAACCAAGGATCCTTGAGCCAGACTCTTGCCATGCACGTGCAGAGAATTTTTTTGGAGATCAAAGGAGAAAATCTGGCTGGTCTGAAGGGTGATATCACTGCTAACCCTGTTTTATTTTCTGCCTAGTGAAAATGAAGAGAAGAAAGCTTTATACAATATACAATGTAAACACAACAGAGGGCGTGAGCCTGTCAGGCTATCATTGAAATGAGACATGCATACCTGGATCCTGACAAGGATATTTTGTGAGCAAAGGCAGTAGCAAGGCTTTGAAAAGCACACATTTAAGAATGGTGAATACTTTAGAGCTGTGCTCGTACAAGTTGTGATTTAAAAGGCTGGAGGCTTCAATCTGAGCCACTAAAATTCAAAATGACAGAAACTTACAAAATTTTATTGCTCTGCATTTACAAGCTGTCAGTTTGAAATGCTGAATAACTCATAGTTTAGAACACCGAACACCAGTTGGGATTGTGCTTGAAGTCCACTTCCTACTTACAATCTTTCTCAGATACTCAGAATAATCCTTCAATCCACGCACTTTTGTTATCTCTCTTAATTCAGCTTTGGACCAAAAAAAATATTGACTTTGCAGGAAGATCAGGGAAAGACATGTATCTTGTTGCCAATAAAAAAAAAAAAAAAAAACCCAGGCATAATTAAAAGCTCCCTTTCTGCTTGTTTAATGTGCTAATATGAGAACATAAAGGTCAATATACCATCTACTGCCTGGTTGCTCCAGCTGTCTGGATTTTTTTGTTAATTTACGGACTCAATTATGTAGACTCTTAAATCCACAGCAATGGTGGGTGGTAAGGTAGATGGTTAATGAAGAAACCTAGAGTAGGAAACTCCTTTAATACCTGTTTTATATGTATCTTGGGTAACATTTTTAGGAGAACAAGGATCAAAGATTGTAACTTTAAGAAACTCTCAAGACAGGAATAAATGTACATGGTTTTAAGGCACCCCTAAAAATTATGAGATGGCTAATATCCCCATGATTCTGTGGTCTGTTCTAAAACAAAAATATTAAGCCAAATGTTTGGCTCTGTATAATAAAAACAGATTATCTAATGGTTTCCAGTGGGAAATATGAGAAAGACCATTCATAAAGACTCTGTAATAGTTATGAATTATAAAGACTTCCTCATTTTCAGTATAAACTGAGACCCCAATAGAAACTGTTAGATATTTATTCACATGCCCTCAAAGGGACTGCACGTGGACATTTTTAATTAACATTATTTGCAACACCTTACTCAAGTTGTTCATTATTAATTTGACATGTTTTGAAGTCCTGACCAGAAAGTTTTCATCACTTACTCTGATTACACCATTCTTATATGACTTTAATACTTTTAAAAGGATACAGTGATTTGCAATCTATACTTATTTTAATTAAAAAAGAAAACTATGTTTAAGTAATCTAGGTCATAACGTACCAAAAAAAAAAAAGTCAGGAAACATTAAATAAGCTTCGGGTCATTCTTTTTAACATGCCACTAGGCCTTCTCTGTAAGGAAAAAAAATCAGATCATTTAAAAGTAAAGACACGGTTTGATAGCCCCTCTGCATTTCCAGAGATGTCTCTGTCGTCCCCATTTTATCCTTCCCTTTCCAGCTCCCCAAAATGTTTCTGTGTGTAATAGTGGGTATAAACGGGTATATTGCCCTCAGTTCACCTCCATCTGTCCTGACTGTCCAGATATCTGGACACTGGTCTGAACTGATCAGTTCAAATCATTAAGCTGGGGTAAAACTTCCTTGTCTTGCCCCGTTTGAATTATTTTCCTTAGCTTTTCTCTTTCATGCAGTTTTACCTGTTGAAGCCATTCACCAAAACTGCATGGTGAGTCTGTGGAGATCTATTTGAGGTTACAGTGGTGGTAGCAAAGGCAGAAAATATGCAGGAAACTATTGACATGAGCTTCATGTTTGTGTCTACAACAGATAAATAAACTCTGCTAGTTTCTTCCTAGAGAATGGTGAACATGACTAGAAGAAAAGTGCCACTGGAGAGACCTGATCAGCAAAACCTGAGTTGAACCATGATAGATACAGAAAAACCTGCTCATCCTTTGAAAGATCCAACAGGCTCAATTATGCTTAAACTTTGCTCTTTAGTTAAAAGCTAAAATGTTGAAATTTAGTGTGTTAAATAAAACGGGCACTTGGCACCTCCCTTTGAGAGCACGTGTTAAACTGTCTGCAGACTGCGCTACACCTTTTTCTTTGCAAATTACACCTTTTCATTGAAACTTAGTGACAGAGACTCTGTTTTTGTAAATAGTAGCTGAAACTCTAGAACACAAGATGGCAGTGTCAGACACCACGTACCAAACCAGCGGGGGACTGGTTCCGCTGGATCTCTTGGGAGTGGGGACAGAAGCAAGCAGCACTGAGGACTTCGTGCTTTCCTTGATACCCCTGTGGAAATCTTGCTAGGAAGCTGAGACCTTTGTGTTCCCAGAATACCTAGAAAATACGCTGCCGAAGGAATAAAAAAACGGTACTCTCTGCGGAAGAGGTCTTGCTTCCTTGCAGACCTCCGAGATCTCCAGGTTTAAGGTGGTGTGTTAAGACATAAAATAATACGTATCTTGCAAAGTTATCACGGAAAAATGACCTTCTTGTCTCTGGAGCATTGCTTTTCTTTCTCTCCTAGCAGAGAACAGAGATCTAGGGTGTTGATTGTTTTTATTATTTTGTTTCCAGATTCGTATATCACATGTCTCTGTAGCTGGCTAGAGCGACACATATAGTAATCTTTGTCAAAGACATACAGGAGAATTTATTTATGAGTTCTTAAATGCCATGGTTTTGCCTTGTTGCTTGTTTTAGGAAGCTCACTACAATCAACAACGGTGAGCATGTGGAGGTCAGAGTGGAGAAGGTGCGAACGTGATCTAAAACGTGGCAAAAACCCCAGATCAAACCTGGCAGAAATGGAGCTATCTGGAGTCCAGACACCTGGCAGAGTCTCGGTGGGGAAATAAACTTTAAAGACCCTTTACTCACACCAGTATGTCCAAACCCAGTGAAGGTCATTAACAATCATCTGCTGAGCTCGGGGACTTCTTCCTGGGGTGTCCTTGATGACTCTCCTAGCACTACCTCTGCTCCCACTGAGGGACATGGGTCTATTACTTTGCATGACACAGTTCTGGACCCCCCAACCTCCCAGTTGCAACCAAGGAAAACTTTCACTGAGTGTCATTACTTGAGCAAGGACACTCAAGTCAAGAAGTTCTTCCGTTAACCTAAAACCGGGCAGATCCCTTGGGGGTGAGGGGAGGAAGGATGAGATGTTTGAGGACCCCGGTGGTGCAGACACGGGTGGGGGAGCTCAGTGGTACTCGGGGCCCTGCAGAAATAAGGGCCGGTGGGATAAAGCACCCGGGGAGGGCGGCAGCGAAGACACGGGGTTGGAGTCCCGCCTGCGAGGGGGAGCGAGGGTCCCGGCTCCCAAACTCCCTGTCCGCCCCGTCGCCTTCCCCTGCGGTGTGTTTGGGTCCGCCTGAGGACCGGGGCGTTCCAGACCAGCCTGCCTTCCCCAGGCGAGAAGCCCTCGCTCCTGGTAGTCAGTCGGTACTAGCTGACTGGCCGTGCCCTAAGTTTTAACGTGTAGTGGGGCTGGTGGTTTCTTCCGTCGTCTTTACCTCGAAACCGAGGGCTGAAAAAGTATGTTGTTTAGTTTTTGGGGAAATTTCAATAACACCTCAGACATGCTGTGGAAGTTTAACTAGAAATAAACCTCCTAATCAAAATACCTCTCCGGGAACCGAGAAACCTCAGGCGGGCAATCCCTCTAGTCCTTATTTTAAAGCATATTGGTGGAGAAATCCTTCCAGTTTCTCCGTTAAAAAGACTAGGAGAACCACATTTCCCCACCCTCAGCTGCCCAAAGCAGGCCTCGGCCTGTTTGCCCTTTGCGGGGCCGTTTCGCCGCCGTCACCGCGGGGGGTGAGGACTTTATCCCTCCCGCAGAGGAGCGGGGCCGGCGCGGC
>NW_009203529.1:9269-17849 GCF_000690835.1 Fulmarus glacialis | reverse complement strand
CAGGCCAGTCAGTCTCACCTCTGTGCCTATATACATATAGGTTTCTAAATCAGACATAGACATGTTCCTCTATGGCATAAAATACCAAATAAATTACATTTTGTTTTCAATACTTGGGTGGTGTTTTCCTAGTCTTGTATGAAAACCCTAGCTGCCCATGCATTTTGTAGTTGAGCTTACCTATCAGTATTCATTTTAAAACCTTGATGTCTGGTATAGCTGTAGAACATAGTCAGTTCTTGCATCCTCTTCACTGCTTGTCTAAGCAATCTGAGTGTTGTACGTTGATTATGTCTGGGCATGTATAGTACAGACTAGAGTCATAGGTTGAGAACTATGATTTTTTAATATGATTTGCTGTGTTAATATCAGCAGTTTTAAAGAAAGGTGCAGAAGAATGTATGCATATTTATGCACTCATACATGTATGTATAATTAAGAGAATAAATTAGAAAAAAAACCAACAATTTAAAAAAAAGCTTTACCTGGAAGTGTCCCACTGATTCCATGTAACAGGATCATTTCCTGAACAGGAATTGCTTAATATTATTTAGATATAAATAGTTTATGTATGTAAATTGTGTTTTGCCATTAGTTTAGAGTATGAAATAGAACTGTTTTTTCCTACCTAATAACTACTATAGATTAGCTTCATCCTGGATTTATATAGTTTTTTGGGCAACCTATCTGGGGTACATTCAATTTTTAAGTCCCCTTTAAGAATTGCAATATCTACTAAAGATTGCTAGTTTTATTGCCATACAGTGGAAACATTCATTCATAGATCAAAATAAATGTTAAAGACTAATGTGACGTTTGAAGGTGTTACACTATGCTAAATACTAAATGGTGTTCCAAATCCTAGTGGCTGACTGGATTTAAGACTTTTTTTCTTGAAGGTCATACATGATGCGACATAGATAAAAATGCTGCAACCAAGGTAAAGGCTGGTCTTTACACTATTTGTCCTCGCTTAACTAAAAGTAATTTTAGAATAGATTCAGGTAAGCTGGTGCAGATTTCTGCTTGGGTGCTCTTTTTTACACATTATTGGATTCCACCTGATTAGAAATGTGTTGAAATAAGAAAAACTAATTCAAAACAGCTATAAATCCACACAAGCAAAACTATGAAATTAATAGAGTTAAACAATTTTCAATGTATACAAAAGTAAAGTGAATGAAGCATACTGACCTCTTGTAGCCAATTTGTACAAGCAATGAAGGCAAAGCTCTGAGAACCAGGCTGACTATGCACAGCATTGTTTTCCTGCTCCTGTGAAATGATTCTTTCCTGTCTATGTATGTATGTATAATATGTTATGTACACATAGAATACGTACTACTGTACTCCTGTGTGGGAGAGCTAGATCACTTCACCAGGAAGGAAAAAATCAGCTTATTATAAAGCCTAATTTAAATAAAGCACCTAAGGGTTTTGAAAACCTCATTATAAAATGAGAAATAAGTAGTAAACTTTGGAAAGAGGCACAAATGCTTCAAGGCTTGTCATGTAAATTCAATATTCTGAAACTTCTCAGGAATATTTTGCAGTTCTCTGGATGAAATGCCCAGACAAGCTCTGAATTGTTTCCTCCTATAGTAATAAAGAATAGCCAGGAAGCACTGCAAAATAAAGTTTCAGATCTGTACCGCTAAGACATATCAGGCTATTTAGCATAGTGGGATTTAATTTTAAGTAGAAGCTGATAAGATTATTTTCTCAGTAATGTTGTCATAGAAGCATAATGAAAGCTTCTGCTGGATAAAGGGAGCAAAAAATGCATTTGACTAGCTACTGCATCTTGTTTAGCTCTAGCACTTGCTTTCAGATTGCCAAGTATTGAAACTGGGTGAAAGTGGATGAACAAAACCTTTAGGTTTCACTGAATTGGTGATGATGCACCACTGCTTTTGTCTTGTAGCTTAGATTTTCTGTGTATGCTTACTTAATATTTTCCTACATTGACAGGGAGAGGTAGCATCCAGACTGAAAAAAGTGTTTTAATTGCCTTAGTTTAAGGCAGTGAAGGCCTGGTGCCAAAAGAATAAGAGGAAAAGAGGGAGAACCTTTGTGAATGGTGTCATGGCATCAGATACCTGGAGAAGGAAATGGAAAATTGAAGGGAAACTTTGCTATTAATATTTTCATGCTCTTGCTTATTAAATGAGAAAGTGGGCCTTACAATTATTTTTCCTCTCTACTATTTGTGACATTGCTTTCCAGTGCAAAACTGTTAGTTCTCTTTTTCCAATAGCAATGGTTTATTTTCTAATCTGATTTTTGAGGAAAATGTAATCACAGCTTTTGTTTATGCAAATAAGTTTTGATTGTGTTGACAAACTTCAGTCAGAGTTTAGGTTCACTAGGACACTAACTGCATGGAAGTTGCATTAATAGACAGTTAAGTGAAACTGGAGACTCTTCACTGTCTCCTCTATCCCCTATATACCCTCTTTTTTGAAAAGGAGAGGCTTCAGGCTTTGCTGGATACAGGACTCACTTGTGATAAATACATCAATCTCCCCAAAAACTTATTTTCTTATTTTTCTTTAATCTTACTTTGAAGAGAGAAAAACTACTCTAGTAAAGTTGTGGGTGAATATAAACTCATATAGGTAGCTTACTTGCTATGTTTGTTCAGAGCTGTGTGTCACAAATTTATTGCTTACTGTTTGCATTATCAGTAAACAAATACATCAGTGAAAAATCATCCTGTGAAAAAGGAGCATCGGATCAGTGCTATAACAGATTCTTAAATTTCATGTTGTTTACGTAATGACTCCAAGTATCAAGCTGTATGTTTTGAAATTAATGCGCATTGGTGTATATAGTTAAAACTGGCACCCATTTTGTTAAGACTTCTTAAAACTCTTTACTGCGACACTGAGGGAAGTCATGACATGTACTGCTTCTACTGATGATCCTGTAGCAAACAAAATTTTATTTATGTGACCTTACACTTTGTTGGTAGTGTTCGTCCTGAACATCACTTTGATTTGTTTTTGGGGTTGTTTCATTTGTTTATCAAGATTTTCACTTTATAAGAATACATATGTTCAAGTCATTTGGTACAAAAACACGTTTTGTTATGAGTTATTTGCTTCTAGTTCACAAAGCGATTGGCCTGAAGAGAAATCAAATAAATATCACTGAAGCTGTTCATATGCTCAAAGAGAAAGTTAATGATGCCTGATCACTGTTTTATGAAAATCTTGTTCAAAATATTAAGTGGAGAAAATCTGCTCAAGAAAAATGCATGTTGCTGTTGAATCAGAAGCTAGTTTTAATATTTTGGGGACATAATTTTTGTCTATTGTCTGACTGCTAACTCTTCATGAAGCTATCCTGGCTTTAGAACTATGTTCACCTTTGAGTTAAGGCATCCTTCCTTTCCATCCCAAGTAGCTTCATGTTTATCGTGTCTAGGGGTGCACGCTGGTGTAACACTTTAGGCAATCACTGGCCTTAGCTGTCCAAACTGTATTTCTTACGGATGTTGTTATCTTCATAAGTCTGTTGGCAAAACTGATGTTGTGTGATATTCTCAGTCTTAGTTAGCCACATCTGCTACAAATGGAGTTGGGGTTCCCTATGTTGTGGCCACCACTTTGTCTCACACAGATGACCAAACTGGGAACTTCTACAGTATAAAACAAATCACTTTTAAAAATTAAAGACAGCTTCTTAAGCACAGATTTGAGACATGGCCAGCACAGAAGAGGTTCTGCACTCACTCATGCATGGGTTATATCTGTTTCCATATTTACTTTTACAAAAGTCACCATAGGCTGTATTATTCCATTCTAAGCACTGTTCAAAACTGAGAGGCTATGAACACGTGCTTGACTGGCATGCGCCCTAATGGAAGATTAATGCAGACTTCTGTAGTTCCAGTTATGAAAATGAAATTCCCATGGCACTCCTACCAGTGCAAAGTCTCATGGGCTCAGTCTTCCACCTGAGTTCATCTCTTTGTAGGAGGAATCCCTGTAAAGGTGCATGATGCTGTCTTTCAGTGTGAGAAGAGAATCCAGAAAGAGCTAGTCACAAGTGTCCTAGAAAGAGCTAGTGCAAATACTGGAAACTGTTTATTAAGATCAGTGCTGTGCTGCACCAAGGGTGATTAGTGCCTTGTGCCAGGCACACTTCTTCACAGTGACTCTAACTTCTTCAATCTTTCACAGGAAAATCGTAGCAATCGCTGGGTCAACAATTGCTGGCCACCAAATCTTGTTGCAGTTCACACCCTGAGATCATGTCCGCAATGTACTGCATCAGACTTTTCATCCTGACACCTATATATAATGGAGGAATCCTGCCTGTCTGGTTTTGCTCTTTGCTAAGGAACAGTATATTCTGTCTTCCTTCTTGAACTATTTCATGTTCTTTAGTTCCTCTTTCAGTTTTCTGCTTTTGTGTTGTTTTTTGTTGGGTTTTTACTGTGGGTTTTTTTTTCAGCCAAGAATGCCATTTGTAAAGATAAAGCTGAGAGTCTGGTTCCAGCTCAAGGATTCCCCTGGAGGAGTCAGATGCTCTCTATTTATAAAATTGTGCTATTTTCAAGTTTGGTTTGAAGACTCACTTCCTTGTGCCATGGAATGCCAGCAAGCAAAGCCAGGCCTCGGTACAAAATGACAGTGAGAGCTCGTGTTGGCTCAAGTTGCAGTTTTGCACACAAACTTCAATGATGGCAATTGCAATGACAATGTTCAACTCCTTGGAGTCAGCGTTTTGAAATGGTGTGCGGAGGATGACAATGTTCAACTCCTTGGAGTCAGCATTTTGAAACGGTGTGTGGATGTACTGCTGAGGAAAGATGTGAATGTGAGTAAAAATTTCCATTACAGACTCCTCCCAAAAAGTGGCCGCAGCTGTGGGGGAGCAGAGTGTCCGATTCTAACCCTTTTGCACAGGAGCCAGCATCTGTAACAAGGCTTGAGAGTAAGGGAACTGATGGGAGGTGCAGCTGACCAATGGAGGGCTACACACAGTGCAGCTTTGAGTTAATATTCATTATCTTTGCATTGGTTCCCCTCCTAACTGTTGCTAGCTGTAAAAAGATCTTGTTTACCAGTCAGTCCTGTTCCTTCTTTATTTTGTTTTCCACAAGAATCTCACATTACCTCAATTTTTCTGCATCTTTAACACAATCCTCGCAAGAAAACAAGTGCTATTTTCTCAAGTTCTGGCTTCTCCAATCAAGAGGCAGGAGGCTAAACACACTTGTACAAGTTTGTCAGGTTTTAGCTGTTTTCTGTCTTCAGACTCACTTTTTTTTTTTCCCTTGAGAAAGCAGATTCCCCCCAAAATACCCAAAATAGAAATAAAGTAACTCTGTGATATCTGGAGATTTCTTATAGCATGAGCTCATTCTTCTCCCTGTTTCTTCTCATTCTTTTAATGTTTTTCTTCTTTAATCTCCCATCTTTCCTTACTGAGGATGGAGCACTGCTGGATGAGTGTACTGAGGAAATGGGAGGGAAAGGCCACATGGCTTTTTCAGTGTGTGTCACTGAGATCCTCAGGGCTGCTATACTCAGCTATGGCCTTAGCTGCTTCTTGCAGCCCCACTGAATACATAGCATTTGTGTACAGCTACTGAATGAGTATGAGATGCACATCTTGCATGCACATGTTATCACTAAGGTGTGTACATGTCTTTAATCAGTGAGCAGATGTGCTCCTGGTATAGGAAGCTGCTCTCAGGACAATGGGAGGTGGAAGCCCCATCCCGTGCTCTTCATTAAACAGCCAGTCTTGGCTGAACTGTTGCACCAGTCTTTTGAGCAATGACAGGTAGAACATGTGATGGGAGTTCCCCACATGGTGTTTGTATTTCCTGTATCCAGGATTGGCTCCAAAATATTGAAAGACTGGAATGCTCGTTACGGATATTTACATGCCCATGCTCGGATATTTTGCAGTCTGGTCCTGTTCAAGGTGAATAGTCAGGGCTAGCTAGTAGTTTTCTTCTGCACACCTGGAAGTGAGGTCACCGGCTTTTTTTTTTTTGGCTACAACTGTGCCTAGCAGCAAAGAGTTATAACCAAAAACATGCTATGCAAATATATTAGAAGTAAATACTGTGCAAGTTAAAATGAGCACAATATGTGGGTCTAGAATGCAAAACTAATTTATCTGAAAGTTATTTTCAACTCTGTTTTAAAGTCAAGATGAATGACACGTTGCTGGAATAAACACCACATCTTGCCTGCTCTGTAATAAGTTATGTAAGTTCTATACTGTGGAAATGTAGCAAGATGTTTGTCTACTTGGACAGATACATGCTACGAGTACCACTGGCCCAACTCCCACTGACTGGGTAGTTCGGACAACATTTGAGATGCACAGTGTTTGATCTCAGGCAAATATGCAACCTAGCCCCCTCTATTCCTCCTCAGATTCTGGCCTTATTAACTATTTACACAAGCCTCCAAATTTGCATGTACATTCAATAGTCACTGTCAAAAATCACAGCTGAGTCACCCTGAATGTATTAGTACTTGGGGATGAATGTTTCTGAAATTCCCAGCAAACTAATAGTAAAATTGTGTGCTGATACCATAGCTACCATGCTCTTGGAAGTGCGAAGGAGCAGAAATGTCTGCCTGTTGCTTTTCCAAGTATTATTTATAGCTGAACAAATAGGGAAAAAACATTAAAAAAAAAACCACCAAGGATTTTTAAACACTTTTAATAATTTTCAAGATGAAATTTTTAAGCAGCTTCCTGGAGAAATTATCTTCATAATTCCTGTGAGGTTCCCTTATTTCTTGTGTAGCCAAGCTGTAAGCAAACTGATTTGCTGATATCTCTATCCCAGAGGCAGCTGTGGTCAGGTGATATTACACTCTAATAATTGGCCCATAAAGTTTTACTTATATGCTGTGACCCTGGAATGAGAGATGCTTCAGGTATTTAAGGTGTGCAAACACAATCCTTAGGTACGGCTTTGATCTCCTTTGTCTGTAAAGCAAACAGACACGCTCTGTAAGGAGACTGAGTTGGACACAACTGGATTGTCACTCTTGAACAGGAGCAGCAGCAAATTTTCTAATCTCATCATCTGCATCTCAAATAAAAGAATATGGTGCTACCTACCCCTACACAGCTTTCACAAGGCTGACTTGATTGATAGATTTGGATTATATTTAAAAATCCTGAAAATCTAGATTGGGGGAAGGCACTAGACACGCTTCCAAGTGTACTGCTTGCACTGAAAAATCTAGTTCTAACAATAAAGTTCAAACATACATTTCTTTCACTGTCTAATTCCCTTTAAGTATTGCTTTGGTAAAGCAAGTAATTGGAGCCCCAGATTTCTGATCTGAAAACTTTCTTTCAGGTTAATAATTTGTATATGAAATTTCAGGCTGATGCACTTGTAACACCTGAAGACAGGGATATCTTTTGTGTATAGCAGGAGAACTTCAATTACAGTTAAGCAATTTAAAATCATCTTTCACAGTATGATGATATTAGGTTTTTTCCTGAATAATTTTGCCAATTCAAATTTTGCTGTTGGATTGGAGATTAAATAGGTGGTCTCTCAAATACTATCCCCTGACTGCGGATATGATAATGTTATGATGAAAGAGTAACTATAGGGGAGAAGAAAAAGGATCAAGAGTGAAAATTTTCATTTAATGACTTTTATTTTCAACTGACTGTTCTGCACTGGTGCATACAGAATTGAGGAGTTCATATACTCCTCATCCACATTTCCCTCTTTGGATGAACTGTTTGAATATACTGAGGAGAAAAACTTGCCCTGAAGAATTTAGCTAGACAGACATGATAACTAAAGTGCACACGCTGTAGATAAAGGACAGAAACACAATGATTTTCTATGGAAGTTAAATGGATATGTTAGCATAGGACTGTGCTCAAGCCAGGGAGTCCCGCTTCTCAGCAGTTTTTTGAATGCTTTTGTCTTCAGAAATCATTCCTTAGGGTGGAAGATTTGGTTTAAATACTAGGAAAAGTGTAATAATGACAGTATAAGACAGACTGGGAAATTTCCACCTCTGTAAGTGTTTACAAATACTGGTCAGAGCTAATATAGGTTTCATATCATTGTCATGATATTAGGTGGTCTCTCAAAGTGCCTCTGGGCAATGGGCTACGTTCAGGGAACATCCAAATGATTCAGTACCAAGAGAAAGCAATGAGCGGGTGTCCTGTTTTTGGCTGGGATAGGGTTAAATTTCTTGCTAGTGCTGTGTTTTGGATTTAGTATGAGAAGAATGTTGATAACACACTGATGTTTTCAGTTGTTGCTAAGTACCCTCCTAGTCCAAGGACAGCTCCCATGCCAACTGACTGAGCTAGGTACACAAGATGGGAGGGAACATAATCAGGACAGCCAGCCCAGCTGGCTAATGGGGTATTCCATACCATGTGATGTCATGCTCAGTATATGAATGGTAGGCGTGATCCAGGAAGTACCGATCGCTACTTGGTTATCGGTCAGCGCAGGTGTTGAGCAATTGCATTGTGCATCACTTATTTTGTATATTTTATAATTATCATTGTTATTTTCCCTTTTCTGTTCTATTAAACTGTCTTTATCTCAAC
>NW_009203529.1:0-9244 GCF_000690835.1 Fulmarus glacialis | reverse complement strand
TTCCCCCTTTTCCCCTTCGGATGCTCTCCCCGTCCCACTCGGGGGGGAGTGACTGAGCGGCTGCGTGGTATTTGGCTGCCTGCCAGGTTAAACCACGACAGCGGGTTGAGTAAAGATAGCCAAGGGAGAGGTGACAGGAAAGATTCATTACCTTACAGTAACAGATACTTTGATAAACCCACACAGAGGTTAGAAGTTAATGAAGAGGGAATGATGAACCAGGGAACTGAAATTTTTTGTGGTTGTGAGGGGCAGTATTGCTGGAGATGAATGGAGGAACAACAGATGTGATGGCATTAAGGCAGTGTGCTATGAGAGAGCAGCCGAAAACCTAAGGCCTCTCTGGTCCTGCTGATAAGCATTCACACAAAGCAATTGCAGAAAACAATCATTGGCATTGCAGTGGGACATCAGTGCCTCTACAACAACAACAGCAATCCATTAAACTGATTATAGCTGATTTGGGATACACAATACCAAAGTCAGAAGAAGAACCCAGAAAGTGGGTGCAGGGGAAGCCTGAGCAAACGTGGCATAGAATGGTCTAAGGAAACAAGTTGTACTGATAATTAAGAGAATTAAGATGATGTAATTCAAAGAACAAAAGCTGAATTTAGATGGAAACAAGTACACCTTCAACAGCAATGGCACAAGCAAGAATTTGGAAATTAGTTTAAAGACTGTTACATTTGAAGCAATATGAACAGTAACAGGGTAAAGGAGATAGCTGCAAACTGGGCTTACACTTAAGTGATTTCTGTATTAATAAATGCCTGCAGAATAGCTGCAGTAGTTCTTACAAGGATGTGTGATGACCTGAGTGGAATGGAGGTAAAGGAGCAAAAATTTCAAGTGGGAAAGGCTTGGAGAAATACCCAGAAGGCAGCCTGTGTGGTGAGTTGTTAACCTGGATGATATGGACCTTGGAAGAGACGCCAGCAGAGATCAGCACTGAGCAGAACTTACTGGGGGCACTCTTCTGATAAAAAGTCTCTTAGGAATTAGAAATTAACAAAATACAGAGAATGGTGGATAAAGCTTTGCTTTCTACAAGGCATAGTGTGTTGCATTTTAATAAAGGAGGCTAATCCAGATGAACTGTTTCTACCATAGATCTGCCTCAGGTTACTAAACAACATGAGGTACACGAAGTGCTTACCGCAAAGGAAAGCTATAGGAATTAATTTATGTATGTTTATATAGTGCTTCAGACATACTGTAAATGCTTCCTAGAGAGGAATATTGTGAAGTAACCCAATAGAGGACTCTTGAGCAGGAGCTGACAGATTCAAACCCTTGATCTAAATTTAGGCATAGCAGAAGAAACTGAAAGCAAGAATATTCAGTGATTATCTGAAGCAACAACAGGATTAAGAAATGATAGGAAAAAACTCAGATTTAGGAAATACAAACACTGCCAGTAAAAAACAATGGGTACAATGGGTACCTTTTAGCTCTTCCTCTTTTAGTTTCTTCTCTTTTAGATTTGGGAAGACTGAAATAGGTGACCTAGATAAGTCTGTGACTAAACCCATCAAAACCCTAGAAACTAATAAAGAGTAAAACGTAAGGTCCACATCAGTGGGTGTGCTTCCTCTTTCTTGGACTCCTGTGAGAGATGAGCTTGTGTGGTTGTTCACCCGCCACTCTGTTTGCTTGTTTCCTCCATGTCTCTTCTCATTAGATTTGGGAAGACTGAAATAGGTGACCTAGATAAGTCTGTGACTAAACCCATCAAAACCCTAGAAACTAATAAAGAGTAAAACGTAAGGTCCACATCAGTGGGTGTGCTTCCTCTTTCTTGGACTCCTGTGAGAGATGAGCTTGTGTGGTTGTTCACCCGCCACTCTGTTTGCTTGTTTCCTCCATGTCTCTTCTCAGTGCTTTTCTTTCCCTGGTAGAAGAGGACAGTTTGCCTTTGCATCTAAAGATCTGCTTGGCAAATGAGCAGGCTCAGGTGGGTATATAATTAAGACACGGTGCCACCACTGTGAAAGTAACCACTATATGGTCTCCATCTTGTCTACTGGGTTGCTTGCTCCTTCACCCAAGAAAAATGTCGTATTCTACAAAAATGTCGTCTTCTACAACATTTTACAGATAAGGTTTTCTGCAGTAATGAAGCTAACTAGCATTCCCAACTCTGCGTAAGGCAGTCTAATGGTGTGTTTTAGTTTTTGGGGCAGTCTTACACTAGAGGAGAATAAGGGGTCTAACAATATGGTTATTCAAATATCAGTCAAAAATGACTTGAAGGAAGCTACTGTTGGTAAAAACAAGCCTGTGGATCCTGGAATATTTAAAACAGCCTATGTGAGTTAATATTTTTAGTTGCACTGAATTTTAACTGGATTCAGATGCCCCGCTCACTTGAACATCTGTGAAAAATCCCAGCCTGAACTACTCACACTTTGAATTTAATGAATCTGGAATATCCTTGTTTTATCTTCTACATCTCCTTACCCATCTTCTGCTATTTCTCTCTCTCTACACAGCGTGCATTGAGGCCTTGATTCCATACAATGAATGTTGTGTGCTTGGGCCTGCACATAGTCACCGGTGTTGCAGGACACAAGACAGTATGCCTGTGTAGACTGTAACTGAGAGAGTCTGCATTTTAAATGTGTTGGACTGGCATGCACGCACAGCATCTTTCATTCAAAGGATGCTTGGCAGATGATCAAGGAACAAAGCAGGCTGCGGAGCTGGGTTTGGCTTTCTAAGGATGCCAGACTTGGTGTGAAAAGACAGCACGGCCGAGTTTATAGGGCAAGGCTATGCCTGACTAGGGGAGGCAGTGGTAAATCCTCTGTGGTGACAGTCTCTTCTCTCCCCTTCCAATGGAGCATGCACTCTGCTGTATGCTCCAATTCAATAGCAGATTTACTGGCTTCAAGTTCCATTCAGTAAAGGAATATAAAACAATTCTGCTGCTTTGAAACTGAAATGTTTATGAACTGACAGTCTGCCCTTAGTTGATTACAACACAGTTCAGTGCAGGGGTGACGCTTTGAAAGGGGTGCCAAAGAGTTCAAAGCAGCCCTCCTGAAAGGCAAATATATTCTCAGAGGCAGCTGGCAGACAATATATGTTAGCAGAAAACTTAATGAATACTTTAACCTATAATCACAAAAAAGAAATGAGGAAGAGATGGAATAATAGACACATTTTCTGGTGAAGAAAATGGAGCACAACTGAAGCAATTCAATTAGGGTAGTTTTGGAGTCCTCTGCTGTTTTTTGCCTCACTAAAAAGGGCCAGGTCTTGGGTAGTAAAGCTGTCTCTAGGCTCGCAGTATTTTGACAACCAGTGTTGAGATTTTGTTGAATCTCTTTGTTTAAGATTCACTCAATTCATGCAAGGCATGAGAGAGGAAGAAGTAGGAAGCAGCCAGCCTCGCGGATGGGGCAGAAGCTGTCCCGGAGTTCCTAAGCTGTGACACAGTCAGGCTTGACTTCAGTGCCGGACAGTATAACCAGGAGCTGGGGTTTATGAAGGGGATAGGGCAGGAAATGAGAGATAAACTTTAGCCACAGTTAACTCAGGTCAGGGAAATTCTCAGGACAGCTAAATAATCTGTAACCTGACCAAGCACCGAGGGATGTCTGGGAACACCAAATGTTACGAGGCGTGTTTTTGTTCCTAAAATGGTTGTGTTGTCCCTGTGCTGCTCTGATGCCTATTCCGTACAGCTGGGGTAAGCAGACAAACAATAAGCAAGTATGAGCAACAATTAAAAACTATTAGCTAAACTACCTGTATCATTGTGGAAGAAACTGTCTTTGCAGTCAAAAATACTGAGATTTTTGCTTTTATTTCTGATGCTTAGATTGCTGAGCTGTGCTTAACTTTTATTGCAATAATAAAAAGAATTTTACTTTTTTCATGGACTGCCACCCAGGTTCAAATAGGCACTGTGCAGATGCAGAGCAGAAAGACAGATACAGCCCCAGACGAGGAATTGTGTTTGTGTCTCATCCAGTGAAATGCCCGTAATTCATGTCAAAAGGGATAGCTTACTGGGACAAAAGAACACACAAGATCCCAGCATGGCTGAGTTAAGTAGGATTCTTTTAATGAATATGATAATTACACAGCCTGAAACAATGTTTTTCAGTTGTAGGTAAATCAGTGGAGGAAGAAAATTGCTTTACTCTATGAGCTATATAATAAAAAGTATCATTGCAAAAACCTAAATATCCAGAGGGCTCTATGGGCTCCATTATTCTTTTTCTCAGAGGGGTGGGTATAAATGACTCAGCAATTCGCTTGTGAAAGGAAAAAAGTAATTATGTTAAAGCGACCTGTTTATCTCAGACATGTGGTATCTAATTTGTAAATACCTGGAGATGAGTTTGTTAATCAGAAATGGTCAGAAGCACAGAAAACCTTCAGCTGGAAGGTGAATAAGGTTTTATTTCCAACTTTGTTGGAAAGTGAGGTGTGTTGATAGCAAAAGCTGTCATTGGTGCTCTCTGAAGTTATGTGCAGTCTCTTGCAAAATCAATATGCAGTCAGCCTTTGTGATCCTACCGCTTGCTTTGGCTGTAGATGGGAAAGCTCCAATGTGATAATACAGAACAAAGTTCACTTTCTGGATTGTTTGTTGTTAAGTAATATGCTGAAAACATTGCAAGGTGAATGATGGTACAGGACTTTCCAGACAACCATTTCCCTTTTGGAGACAGCTTCCATTTTATTTTGTTCATGGTTGTACCTAGAGGAGCAGCTGGACTTTAAGAGCCTGCAGGCCTGAGAGCTGAATATCAACAGAAATGTATCTGATAAGTATTTATTTATATGGTGCTTGTAAGTGTGATGGTACAAATCAGTGAATTAGAGGATCCTGTCGAAGATTTGGAATGCATGCAGTCATACTGCCAGTGCTGAAAAATTAGAGGGAAGGTGCCTGTGTACCAGAACAGTTCTTTTCTTTTGCTTTTCAGCACCAGCTATTCTTTTGTACCAATCTGGAAGAAAAATGAATGTTGAACATATGAATAGTTCAATAAGACACGTATGAAGGTCCATCTATTCTCCTAACTTGTCTCTGCAAGTGGCCACTAGCTGGTGCCAAGCAATATATAACAACAGGGAAACTGCATGATAATTCTTATCCAGAACATCTTCTAGGCTCAAGCAGTTTGTGGCCAAGGATTCCCTTAGCCAACGGGAGCATCATTCATACAAGTGAACGCTATTAGACATAATTTTTCTTCTTTGAACTTACCCAAATGCTTTCTAAACCCATGTAAGTATCTGGTGCCTACAAGGTCCTATGCCTAGAGGCTCTCCATTGCTTAACTGTGTTACTGAAAAAGAATCTCTTGTTTACTTTGAGTCCACCACCTCGCATTTTGATAGAATCATAGAATCATAGAATAGTTTGGGTTGAAGGGACCTTTAAAGGTCATCTAGTCCCAACCCTTCTGCAATGAGCACGGACATCTTCAACTAGATCAGGTTGCTCAGAGCCCCGTCCAGCCTGACCTTGAATGTTTCCAGGGATGGGGCATCTACCACCTCTCTGGGCAACCTATTCCTGTGTTTCACCACCCTCATTGTAAAAAATTTCTAGTCTGAACCTACCCTTTTAGTTTAAAACCATTACCCCCTGTCTTGTTGCAACAGGCCCTACTAAAAAGTTTGTCCCCATCTTTCTTAGAAGCCCCCTTTAAGTACTGAAAGGCTGCAATAAAGTCTCCCTGAAGCCTTCTCTTTTCCAGACTGAACAACCCCAACTCTCTCAGCCTTTCTTCACAGGAGAGGCGTTCCATCCCTCTGATCCTTTTTGTGGCCCTCCTCTGGATCTGCTCCAATAGGTCCATGTCTGTCCTGTATTGAGGACTCCAGAGCTGGATGCAGTACTCCAGGTGGGGTGAGTAGAGCTGAGTAGAGGGGCAGAATCACCTCCCTCACCTGCTGGCCATGCTTCGTTTGATGCAGCCCAGGATACAGTTGGCCTTCTGGGATGTGAGTGCACACTGCTGGCTCATGTCCAGCTTTTCATCCACCAAGTCCTTCTCTGTGGGGCTGCTCTCAATCCCTTCTACCTGTTTTGATGCCAAGGTTTGCCCTGACCCAGGTGCAGGACCTTGCACTTGCCCTTGTTGAACCTCATGAGGTTCACACACACCCACTTCTCAAGCTTGTCCAGATTCCTCCGGATGGCATCCCATCCCTCAGGCCTGTCAACCACACCACTCAGCTTGGTGTCGCCTGCAAACTTGCTGAGGGTCCACTTGATCCCACTGTCTATGTCATTGATGAATATATTAAACAGTACTGGTTCCTGTAGGGACCCCTGCGGGACGCTACTCATCACTGATCTCCATCTGGATATTGAACCATTGACCACTACCCTCTGGATGCGACCATCCAACCAATTCCTCATCCACCGAATGGTCCACTCATCAGATCCATATGTCTCCAGTTTAGAGAGAAGGATATTGTGTGGGACCATGTAAAAGGACATTTGACATTTGATACAGACATGTTTTGTAGAGAAGAAGGTAAGGAACAGTCCTGCTGTATTCACCTTCTCCTTTCTACTTGTAAGTTTACAGACTTCTATTATGTCCTCCTGTTGTCACCCCTTTCCATGCCCACCACCTCTTTTCTAGTCTCCCTAGAGTCTAGAGAATCCCTAGAGTCTAAAGAATCTAGTCTCCCTAATCGTTCCCCATCTGAAGCTGCTAGAGCTTTTCTAGTTGGCCTTGTTGCTCTTCTCTGCTTTTTTTCCAATTTTATAGAACCAGAACTGCTTTCCTATCAAGTTTTTGGCACATAATGGATTTATAATATGACACATTACTCTGTCTCTTTCCTAGTAATTCTTGAACCTTGATTTTCTCTTTTGACAGAGCATTGAGTAGATATTTTCATAGAACAGCTTAGCATCACCAAAGACCTTGGTTTTGACTGGAAGCAAATAAAGAATTTGGATGTGGAGTTGGGAAGCCTGATTCGCTAATGTGAAATAGATTACAACTCAGCAATTTTGGCCATTCTGGAAAGGAGGAGGGGAACGAGGACTGGACAAGTTAAGACCTCTCCCCATCCTTGGTTACCACTGGAGTGCAAGGTGGGCAAGGTGAAGCTCCCCATTCTGTTTTGGTATGGCAGCAGACCTGTAACTTTTTTCTCTGCCAGGTGAGTTTGGGGGCAGAGGGGCTCTTGGAAGCAGTCAGCTGACTCAGCAGGAGCAAAATGGAGTATATTCATACACTGCCCATGTCACCGCTGCATGGGTGCACTTTTGAGCTATTTTATTTTGAATGCTTTCTGAGCTCATGTGTATAACAGGCTGTGGTGGAAATTTCCCATGATATTCTGCTGCCATTTTTGCAAAACACATAAGTATCCAAAGAAGAACTTTTAAGTATTTGGAAAACACAATATTTTGCCTGGAAGACAGAAAAGCTGACCCCTTGCTGCCCACCTGGAATATTCAGGTTTTGTTTTCAGTCTACTGGAAAGTAAATCTGAGCAGACAGTCTATACAGGCTATTGGAAAGGAAAAAATTATCTGCTTGACTTTGTCTCTGCTTTGGCACAAAAGAATCATAATGCTATTTTAATTTAAATATATATGTATTTATTTTAATGTCTGTCTCTTTCTGTATATGCGCCTACCCCTGCTCTGGCTCCTTACTACTACAACTTCTGAGTATTGCCTATTTAGATTTTAAGTACTTATCATGGACTCCTTTTTTTTTTTTTTTTTGTCCATTATCTTCCCTCAAAGACCTATCAATTCAGATGATCTCTCAATGACATTGTTATTAAATAACATTATATTGTAAGATGTTAATGACTATGATTATTGGAGGATTTGATCTGAAGATTCCCACAGGCTGTGGTATACCCATTGCTCATTTTCTCCAGTTTGCAAGAAGCCAGTGAAAGCTCTTTGCAAACGATGAGGGGCTTGCTTATCAAAATGGCATGGGAAATATCATGGTGAGTAGCACAAAGCTTGCAAAAGCAAGAACTAAAAGATTATCTTTTCAGCCTGTGTGTATTTGAAATAGAAAAGCCTGCATGAATATCTGTATGTCTGACCCTTGGAAGGTTCTTATCATCAGCTTCATTTCCTCTCCGCAGAAATAGAAGGAGCTTAAAATCTTAAACAGACTCCTGCAAAAAACAACTGGAGATTGGGGGTGCTGCTTGACAGCAGGCTCAATATGAGTCAGCAGCATGCCCTGGCAGACAAGAGGGCAAACTGCATCCTCGGGTGCTTCAAACAGCATAACCAGCTGGTCAAAAGAGGTGATTATCCCGCAGTATTCAGCGTTGGTGCGGCCTTGAATGCTGTGTGCAGTTCTGGACCCTACAATTTAAGAAGGATGTTGAGGTACTTGAATGCATCCAGAGGAGGGCAACAAAGCTGGTTAATGGGCTGGAAGGCATGTCCTGTGAGGAGCAGCGAAGGACTTTGGGCTTGTCTAGTTTGGAGACAAGGAGGCTGAGGGGCGACCTCATTGCTTTCTACAGCCTCCTGAGGAGGGGACAAGGAGAGGGAGGTGCTGAGCTCTTTTCCTTGGTATCCAGAGACAGCACGCGTGGGAATGGTTCAAAGCTGCACCAGTGGAGGTTTAGACCGGACATGAGGAAGCACTTCTTTACTGAGAGGGTGGTCAAACACTGGAACAGGCTTCCTAGAGAGGTAGCTGATGCCCCAAGCCTGTCATTTGGACAATGCCCTTAATAACATGCTTTAGCTTTTGGTCAGCCCTGAATTGGTCAGGCAGTTGGACTAAATGATCATTATAGGTCCCTTTCAACTGAAATATTCTATTCTATTCTATTCTATTCTATTCTATTCTATTTTATTCTATTCTATTCATCCTGTGTCTTTTGTTTTGCTTTTTCCTAAACGTGTATTTAAATATTTGGGCACACAACCTATGCCTGGAAATCTGTCCATGATTGTAATTTAAGTTTTACAAAGTTTTTTTTACAGAGGGTTTACGTAACATCTTCTGGCAAAAAACACATTCAACTGTTCAAATCAGCCTTAGAAGACAGCTTCCCCAGTAGTCCCAAGAAGTGATCTAGTGTTGGGCTTGGAAGATCCATTCCAATGACACAGGCTTCTGATCTGACCTGAAGGAGACCTGTCTGAGCATATGCCCTCTAAAGCATTTAGGACTCTAGCACTCTAACACTAAGCCAACACTTAAATTTGAGTATATGGATCTGAATACTGTACATAGAATCATAGAATCATAAAGGTTGG
>NW_009203528.1:0-2050 GCF_000690835.1 Fulmarus glacialis | reverse complement strand
CTCGCCATCCCAGACAGGAACGTCGGGGGTATATCAAACAAAAACGCACAACAGGGAGCAGGTATTTCGTTTCCACCTGGCTTTGTCGGCTCCGTTTTTAAGGGCAGGTGCTCTCTTCGGGATTAGCCCTCAGATGCTGCTGCTCTCTAAGGGAAAATAAGAGGGGAACAAGGGGAGAGGACAGGAAGCCTGCACTTTGCCTCCCACACAAGCCAGATCTGGAACCAGGTTAAAGGATATTGATTCGTGGGACGTCTCGCCAGTGCTTCCCTTCATTATATTACCCCTATTTTCTGTGAGAAAAAGCAGAAGCAATAGTATACCTCTGGGTGATGCTTTGACCTTGTTAAATTTACAAGAAGTTTGTCACGATGCAGTCAATGAATCAGCATCTGGGAAAAACACTGTCTGTAGCCTGTTCCTACACTTCAGGGGTGCTGTCGTCCTGCTGCTGCTCCTCCTCCCCCTTTGCTCCCTGACAATGTTTCTTCCTTATCTGTTAAAAATACCTGCAACTTACCCTCCTGCCCCCAACCCTGTGCCAAGGCTAGTTCATTTCACTGGATTAAAGTTAATTTGAAATAGGCTGATGTACCACATGTAATCTCCTGCTCCTCCATCATTTTCTCCCTGCAAGAAGCTAGAACGCTTAAAGATGAATGCAACAACTGTTGATGTCTTTTGGAAAGTTGCAGACATTCCCTGGACTTCAGCAACTCCAAGCAACTTCTGAAACTGGTTTCCTCCAAAAGTACCAGTTTCAATTAGCCTCAGACATACAATTAAGATGACAGTGGTCAGTTCTTCAGCATTTCTACAGACGTTTCCCTTTCTTCTAGCCACAGTGGTTGTCCTCATTACCTGATGGATGCGAGAAGAGCAGGCTAGTTACAAAGGCTTAAAAGCAATTACAGCAGGGAGAGTTAGCAATGTGCAGCATGTGATAAGACATTATTATATAATGTGATTTATTCCCATGGATTACCAATTATCTAGCCCTTTTATTTCTCCTATGTTTCAAGCTTTCACCCTGAATAGCAAATTCAAAAGTCATGACAAGTAGGGGCTTAGTCATAAAAGACAACTGTTTCGATGAATTAATACTTATTTTTCTCCATTATCAAGAGCTCATTTTAGAGCAAGTTAGGCAAACCTGTATTTTCCTATTAGAGTAGGTATAATCTGCAATCAGTAAGAATGCACTGAAGAGCCATCTTTTCTTAGCAATTTTGTCACAAACAATATTGCATTGTCTGTATTGTAGACAATACCGTATTGTCACAAAGCTGCTATTTTTACTACTTATTACCAGATTACTGAGTTAAGCAGCCTAGTAGGAACATTAATTTTCAGCCAGATTCAGGAGCGATCAGAACCTCCTTGAGCTTGTGAGCTTCTCACAGGCTGTTCTGGATGCCTGATGGAAGGTATGATTTACAGTTTACTGGGAAACTGCTTCACATAAAACACGAACTATCAAGATACGGAAAAACAGTCGTACTCTGCTGCTGTAATCTTAAGCATTATCATTATTCATTTCTTTCATTCCTGAAGCCATGGCTTTTTTCAGATTGTGTACTTACAAGAAACACCACTACAGCTATACTCTGCTTGGCTTTATTGAGCTACAGTACACCAGAACGCAAAAGAATTTTCTTGCTATTGGTACCACAAAAGTAAAAGAAAGCAAACCTTGATTTCATCTCATTTTCCTACAACTGTGGGGCAAGTTCTCCAGCAGGATACACAGTCCAGGTTTAAATCACCCTGGCAGATTAGATATGGTTTGACAGCACATTCTGATTGTTCCTGAAGAAATTCTCAAGCTGAGCCACCTCAGCTGGGAGAGTTTACTAAACAGCCTGGGATGTCAGAGCTCTCCAAAAGCAATAACAAATCCCCTCCTCAAATACTGGGGTGAACGGGGACGGCCATAAGAGAACAACAAGATTACATTTCTCTATAGATGAGCCGCCGATACAGCCAAGCTGTTCAGGCTGCAGGAAAACCAAGAAGGGGGCATGTGATAGAGAATCATAGAATCATAGAA
>NW_009203527.1:19737-59181 GCF_000690835.1 Fulmarus glacialis | reverse complement strand
TGCTCCCTCTCTTTGCCGTCATGAGCGGGAACGACCATATCGATCTGGCAGCTCTGGAGGCGTTCTTCAGCAGGGTGCGCTTGCCGAGGGGGTGGGCGGCGGGGAAGGGGGGGAAGCACGGCCGCCTTCAGGGGCTGCTGAAATCGCTGGGGGCGGGGGTGAGGCTGTCGACAACGTGCTGAAATACCTTAAGAAACACCAGAGGGAAGAAGTAAGGGAGCTTCTGTGCACTTCAATGGAGGATTATACTCCGTCTGATGTGAATCTTGAGGACTTTTTTCAAAACGGAAAGTATGACTGTGAGGCTGCCAGGCAAACAGACTTACCGCAGTGGGTACTTGATGCTTTGGCAAAAGGTAAGCTGGCCCCATTCATCAGCGATGCCCTGATACTCAGAAGTACCTTCCTCCATGTTCAGGTGGAGAACATGCAGAGACCTAGCGCACATAGCGCAGCTTTGCCCATTCGACAAGTTATCTATGGACTGCTTCTGACAGTGTCTCAAAATACTGAAGCTGCTTCTCCAAGTAAGCAGACCAACGAGCTGCCAGTTGTATGTGAATTTGACAGACTCCAAAAGACACTTAAAAAAACATCTGTTCAAGCAGCAAGCCTACCCACAGATTTTTGTGATGATCATTTTCCTTTGGACAAGTTAATGGAGGTAAATGGTTGTCACAACAGATAGTGTTTCACAAGTGACAAAAAATAGTTGGGACTCATGTTTGCCAACTGGTCCTAAATGTGATGCCTGAACTAAGCCACCTCAGTAAGTAACTACTTAATACAGAGGTACCTACAGGGCTCTGAGCTTCGCTTGTGATACTTGAGAAACTACATAGATTGTCTTTATCTTCTTTCCCTTCCTGCCTTCCCCAAGCATACCAAGACAAGTTATATGAAAAATTGGTTGTGGGTATATGTAGTATTGCCTAAATTTTCTATTTTAAGCCCTTCTTTCATCCTGTGTATTCTGTTACACTAATACTTGCTTTTATAATTATAGGAAGTAACTCAGTTCCATGAAATTTAGAAAAGTGCAATTTAACACTACAAAACTTAGTTTCTATTTGATCGAGCTATGGATGTTTCAGAGCAATGTTCTGAAACAAAATCTGACCCATGCTTTTTTACTAAAAATCACCATTATTTCATGTATGAATCTTGCAGCTGCTCAGCAATTTTACCTGCCGCAAGTATGCATCCTGCTAATGTGGACCCCTGCTGCTTGCCAGACAGAACAGCGCCTGAAAAACAGCTTGTAATCAGAGGAAAGTGGTACTAGGTTAGTTCCAGTCACCATTAGCAATTCTGTATATTTAAATTCTAATGATTAAGACTGTAACTCTTGCTGTGAATGGAAAGTAATTTCCCATTCCCAAAATTGCATAACTGAGGTTTTGTATGCAATAATTTCTGAAACAAGCGGCAATACAATCTCCATCTTTAAAGCCACATGCTCTGTCCATTCTGGCATTCAGATCAACTGTTAACACAACTCTGTGTGTGGGCTGTGCTGTATGTTTTTATCACTTGCTGGTGGCCATTTCGTATAAGAACCAAGTCTATCACTACTAGGACCATTAAATGCTACAGATAGCTATGGATCCAAAGGCCTATGTACAGGTTATTTTACACAGGTTATTGTTACAGGCCTTTTAAATGAGTGATATGCAAACACTTATGAATTTTCAAACTCTTGTTTTGGGATTTTAAGAAACATTAATGACATCTTAATTTGGTCTTGGTATGTATGCTGTTTGTTTAATGAATTTGAGCTTCCGCTGTTAAAACAACTCTCACTACTAAGTATATGGGAATTATCAATTCAACACAAGGTTAGAAGAAGAAAGGTTATTCTGCATTTAAAAGTGCTCTAGGCAAAACTGATTCAGTTTGTCTTCTAGTGTAGGGATGTCTGCCTAAGAATAAGCAAAACCATCCTAATCAAGGTTCACAAAGCACTCAAATTACAATTGAACAGCCTGCTGCATGCATGAAGTTATGGACAAAGTTTATAACACCACTTTTTAGAAGTTAAATAGCACAACAAAGAGGGAACCTGTGCTAGGAATTAACACATTACAGGTGAAAAATGGCAGCTTCACACTTAAGATTTCATTGTGATGACAGGCAAGAGTGTTTTCAACATACCAAGAACAGACATCACCATTACATCTCACAAACCAAGTCTAACTTCTAAGAGGCACAAAATGAAGGTGTTTTTATATATATATATATACACACACATGCACATTTATGGCATTTATATATTTGCCATACCAAAGTAATTTTAATGCATTATGGTTATAAGATTTTCCAGGCAAGTCAACTTTTACATAGGTGTTTAAATTAAGTCGCCTGATATGAACACAACTCTGAAACCTCTAAAATCTAACCTCAGGCAATTGTAAAAAATTACTTTTATCCTTCTACCTAACATTCAGCTGTGTCATTTTTGAAGCTTAAGTAGTATTTAAAAAAAATATTTCCTGTTCAGAACATCTGTGAAATTTAAATAATTTATCGAAAACATGAAGTACTAGCTAGTTTAAACACAAGCTTATTTGCCTTTTGGCAATTGCTTTCAGCAAGTCTCTTACCTGTATTTTTCCACTCCAATTTTTTATTTTATTTTCAGGTGCCCATGTCATGCCGTCAGATGCTTTTGCTGGAGACTCTGGGAGTGAAAATGGGTTTCCTAGAATCTATCCCCAGTCACTTACAACTTCCTGTGGCTGTAACATGTTACTGGATATGTTGTTCAGAACCAAAAGTTAAGTTGCATCAATTAAAGGCATTACTTCTAATGATAGTATCTGGAGAACTGCACAGGATAACAAATGATCCAGGTATGTCTCCAAAGAATACAGTTTTAGATGTTCAGCTACTGTGAAAATCTATACCGTAATTCATTTTTCCTCATTTATGGTGAGTTGTCCAAATGAGATGAATTAGCATTGATTTACACTATATCCTGAGGTGTCACATTCTTTGCATTGATACAGAACAGAGAAACAGTGCTAGCCATCAATTTAATGTTTTATATAGGTAAAACAGTGCTTTGCCATCTTATAAAACATTAATTTGCATTTATAAATGCTTTCTTTAGGACTAAAAGATCAATTTTGATATAAAAGTTACAAAAAAAAAGCTTAACATACTTATGCATCAAAAGACAGTAACTACTATTGATGCATTCCGATAGATTTTTTTTTCCCCTCAAAATCTATCGGTTTTTCTAAAATCATCTGTAATTAAAAATGCTGAGTCGCATAGGCACTGTGCATTGAGAGAATTTGAGAGTACTAAACTATCACAGAAATTTTTTCAGTAATATTTATACCTATTAGAGTTATGGTGGCATTTCCTCCTGGAGTCCTTCATTCCGTGGCAAAGATTACACATGCAGGGTTATACAGTTTTAGGTTCTAGTTTATAGAAACTGGACTGATGTGGTTGCAACCTGCTTCCCAAGTGGGTGCAAGCAAGATGGAAATCTTGTTTGGAATTGATCCACTCACAGAACAGCGTAGCAAATTACCTAACAAATAGAATTCCTGATTTCACAATTTCAGATTCTCATGGATATCAATACTTGAATTTTTTTCTCAGTTTTATGTTTTAAAGTTCAGTTTGAGACACTTGAAAACATTACTAATGCTTCCTGAAATAGAACTGGAGGCTTGAAGACCGTGTACATTGCTGACACCTTTCATACTGCTCAGAGCAGAACATTTATTTGCATGTCATTTTTTATTTATAATCTAGATCCCACAGTTGTACGTGCTGAAGATGACAGTATTGCATATAACGAATTTCTAAAATGGAAGGAAAAGAAACTGCAAAATAAAGACTTTGATTTAGATGCTGCACACAGTTTTTGCCAGTGGCAGTGCTGTCTTCAGATGGGATTGTATCTCAACCAGCTACTTTGCACTCCTCTCTCTGAGCCAGACCTAACTAGGTAAGGATGTTTCAGAGATCTGCTTTCCACCCAAGCGCCTGAGGAAACGTGTTCACGTTTTATTTTCTATGTCAAACTTCTTTGGCCAATTTTACTACATTTGAACTCCCTTCTTGAAAAATATTAATATGGAGAAAAATACTGAGTAGAATAAGTATGCCTCAGGAGCCCCGTGTTGAATCCTGTATGTAGTTAAGATCTGTTTTTTCACTAAGCAGCATGTTCTGTACCTGTCCTGCTGAGGTGTGATTTTAAATGACGATTCTCTCCTTCGAGCAGGCTTTACAGTGGGACCCTTGTGCACAGACTGTATCAAGAGCTTAAATCAACATCTTCAGTGGAAAATCTGTTTAGTTCATCTCCAAAAATGACTCAGCTTTATCAGATTTTGTTAAATACAGTGGAGTCAACTTTACCTCCAGACTTCTTTCAGAAGATGACCAAGACCAAATCTGAGTCCTGCAAAAAGAAGAAAGCATCTAATAAGAAAAAAAAAGCCATCAGGTGTGCTATACCAGAAACTCAGCATTTATGCAACGTTAATAGGTTTGCATCACTTGGAGTGGATGACTGAAAGCGTTATTCCTGAAATAACTTTTAATGCCAGGCAGATGGAAGAAATTGTATTAAAATATGTAACTATTGGAATTTGCTCAGCTATTTTCACACAAGTTCCTGATTCAATCTTTACCAACAATTCTTGCATCAGGGAATTTTTTTATTTACTTTTTTGTAACTAACACTCTTATAAAAAAAGTGCTCTATAAAAGTGGTGGTGTTTTGTTTTTCTTTAAAGGTATCAGTCTAATTGCAAATGAGAGCAAAGTTGTTCAGCATTTCAGAGCTGGAGTATTTTAGAGGAATTCTTTCCCTGGACATTTATAGTTGGCTATCCCTCCATCTCCCTGAACACTTCTAACTTCCAAAAAATCCTATTTTTAAGTTTGCATTTGAGGAACACAGTGATTACAATCTTACAGATCAGATTAAAATGGAAATCGACAAATTTAAAAATATTGTAGAATCAATCTTTGCAGGTAGAGTATTTGTACTTTTGGGGAGAGCTAGCTTTACTCGGTGACAACTGAATAAGTTGTGCTTGCAGTATTATAAACTTCAGCTTCTATCCCCCCCTCCCCCCGTTTTAGTATGTAAGAGTTAAATGCTTACGTGCATAAACAAAGCTACCACATGGTTTGTTTGCTAATTCAGAGTAACTTCTTATGTTCTTCTGCAGTTAACAAACTGTTGTCGTTTGGAGTTAACCTTCTCTAATGGCTATAAAATTAACAGACCTGTTTAACTTGCCCTGATGTACACTAAGTTACTTGACAAACCCTTACTATCAACATGGTAATACTGAAAAACAATTTATATTTGAAAAAATCCTACATCATCAGTATTTCTCAGTGCTTTGTATTAGCTAACTTTCCAGCAAAATTAGTCAATTTACATAAAGGCTTATCTTGTAAGACTGTTGGTTTTCCAGTGTCTTCCCCAAGTAAAATCTAATTACTACATTTCTGTTTTTTCTCCTCAAGAATCCATATACTTTTTCTTACATTCAGGAAAACCATGATTTCTACCTTTAATCATTAAAGTTTTGCCCATTACTTACCAGAATTCAAGCTTGATTCCTGCATCATTGTGTGCTCAGTTTTCAGTCCTGGTTACATCACCTATCAACAGCTATCCACGTGGAAGTAACTCACTAGATCTTGTGACTTACAGGAAGGATCTTTGATATACAGCTGAGTCTTGACACTGCCATCATATATTCAATGAGAATAGATTTATAATATCTATTACATTAATGGGAAAGCTATTTTTGAGATAGTCTGTGATGATATTTAACATTTTTTCCAGTAAGAAAACTGCCACTTACTAAACTACCAGTAGATGGCACCTATGCTCAACAATACAGCACATTACTAGAACTTCACAACGTATTTCTAAATAGACTTCTATTTGCAGCAGTCTACAAAGTCACATTTCCATCAGATGACTTTAAATAAAGTTGAAAGGGGTTAAATGTAAACTGCTTGATTTTAGTAACTAAAACTTAAATCCTTAATCATCCAAATCATCCTGTGATCCATTATGATCCCACGTGTTTCATTTTACCAAGCTTGTAGTTCCTTGTGGTTTTTAGTCATTGGAAATAGTCACATTTAAAATAAGTCTTAAATATAAAGATACAGGCATGTTTGATTCCACTTTGTTAGTGCTGTGAGAAGAGAGATCTTAATTTACTCTGAATGCCATATTGGAAAACTGCTGGAGAACATAAATTCTTGAGACTTGCTGAGAAGCATCATCTTCAACTAGATAGTTCAGAAGACTGGGATAAACTCAAATATTCCACTTTGGGGTAAAAATGCTGCTATGATCACATGGCATTTTGAGAATACCTTTGGGAGTGTTGACTCAATGATTAAGAATTACTCGACTGGAAATGTGTTCTCAATGCAGAATTCAGCTGTTCTTTGTTGCTGATAAAACGAAATACACCTCATTGCAAACACCAATCCTATATGCTGAAGAAAATAATTACTGATTCTAGGGTTACCGTGCAGAATTTAAATCAAATGTTCCAGTTTTCCTTTTTGAGTCATTATAGGTTTTCAATCTTATTTGTAGGAAAAATAAAAAATAAAGGGCCTTTACTTACTAAAACTGAAAAGTTCTTCATTCCATGCTTTAGTAAGAGCAACTAAATTCCTTGGCTGCTGCCTATTTTCACCCCACATGAAATGCCTCTTAATTTTTGTGGAAAGATCCCACTATTGATTCAATTGCTCTGGAGAAAAATCTCTCAAACTTGCTGTTAGGTGGTAATGATCAAGAGTGGAGCCAAAGAAAGGGGCAACGGAATTCAGTCCAAGCATTTTTTATAAATAATGAGATTGAGCTAGATATATTACTTGCTACTGTTTTATCTTCCATTAGAAAACACAGAAAAACTTAGTTTGGCATATTTAAAGTGAATTGCATTCAATTAAGTTCACCCTGCAAGAAGGCAAAATTGTTCTTAAGAGACTGAAATTTTATTTCTTGTCTAGACCGACACACCTTATTCAGAAAGTGAGACTTGTGCTGGGAAAGGGGTACTTCATAAAATTTGTTTAAAGACTGGGCAATAACACTTCCAAGCTAAGACGACAAATTGGAGTTCATCTGTACTTCTGTACTTACCTGGATTTCTGGGACCCCAAGATGAAGTGCAGAGCACAAAGCAGTCAGAAGAATATCCAACAACAAGTTAAGACATACTATGTGAAAGGTATAGTTGCTGTACTTTCTCAAAACCAAGTTCTTTCAAGAGATTCTTCATCAGCATGCATTGTCAGTTTTTACCATCTGTCTTTACTGAAGAATAATAGGGATTTTATTAGTAAGTGTTCTGAAATTGTATTGAAATACTGAGCACACTACAACAATACTGAACAACTACAGCCCCACTTGCCAAAGACAGTAATAGTTCAACAGGAGGAACACTGACAAGTCTGTTCAACTCCTGAAAGGCAGAACTGCTGGAAATAAGAAACATTTGCTTGAAGACATGAGAGCATTTCTGCAAGAGCTCATCTTGTGCAGGCCCTACCAGCTCAGTGGTTCACGTAACATCCTGCAGGAAGAGACGAGGGCCATATGCCACAGTCTTTGCCTTTACACAATTAGATCTCCAGCACATTGGTAGTCCGGGTCATACATGCATACTGAGCAGGCCCAGGGTCAGCCAGAGCAATGTATGAATTGCAGGTGTAAAGCAGACTCAATGGTGCACTCACTCATGTCCTGTCTGCAGCCCCACTTCCTGATCAAGTCTGGGAATCTCCAGAGGCAAAAAGGACAAGAACAATTAAAATAACCTCTTAGCAGAGAAATTTATACAGCACTTTCCAAACTGCCTTGTTTTCCGTGAACTCCCCAGATTTTGACCATGGCATGCGGGGCAAGCCACAAAGGTAAGGGCAGAAATATCCTAGTGCCTGTATACAATTCCTCATCAACCGACAGGATGCCATCATGACAGCAGGGCCCAGAGCCAACACCAATGCTACACTTTCAGGCTACAGTGTGAAAAGATGTGTATCCACGTGCTTTCAAGCAAAAGAGATACCATCACATCTCCAACTCCCCCTAGAGACCTTAGGCATCCTCTTTTCAAGATTCCCAAGGTGATTGTTCCTTGCATTTCCTAAGGGATGATGAGTCCTACTCTGATGAGAAGACACTGATGACAACAGCTGCAAGTCTATTTTGAGGAAGAACACCATTTCCAATTAGTGAATATTAGAGTATTCAGACATTATCATGTATTAAAAACACTTCTAACTTATCAAGACACAAATCTATTATAACGCTTTTCTAGCGACAAAAAGTCATTCTGTAAGTTAAAGTTTTAAGTTACACTACCAGTAAAAAGTTTATTTTTATGATCAGGGTGGAAGAAGGAGGGGGAAAGAAAACCAAGCTTCTCTGAAAAAAGGGGTGGCATTTTTTTGCCATTGGAGTGAGGATTAGTGCATTCATTTTCTAATTCAATACACTACAAATCATTTCAGTAACAGTACTGTTTTATAATCACTCAAGTGATCTAACAGTCATAAGCTAAAGTAAATATGGAACAAGACATGGAACAAAGCTTATATCTAAAATTATATCAAAACAAGCATGCTAATCTGGTGTAAATGCCAGTTTCTTTTAAAACAAAGAGACAACACACTTTTAAGAAAAGCAAACATTTACTTCAAATTGCAGTATAGGCTTTTCAATCACAGAAAAAGAAAAGAAAAACAGTGATCCGACAGCGGTCACATCCTGTGCAAAAAAAACTTGGGATACAAAAAAACCTGTAGCACAAGGTACTTGAGCCGCTTATACATTGCAGGATAAAGGAAATAAATACAGTAGCTAGAATATGGCACTCTTGTGACAGACTCTAAACTCAGTGGAATGCCTCTGAAATATTTTTTTATCCTTGTATTAGTAGCAAAGTCCCACCACCATAAAAGTAAAATAGTACAATGTTTTAAATAAAAACAAACTAAAATATTTATATCTAAGAGAAGGATTTTACACAGTTATATCTTTTAAGTGCAGAAAATGGGACTTGGGCTTAGATCTTTCTTTAAATTCCCCCCCCCCCCTCAGAAAATCCCGTTCAATCTCAAAAGTAAATTTATGTTTGAGGAAAAATGTTACCAAAGTTGCATAATTTCATTTGTTACTCCCACAGCTGGAAGTTAAATTCTAAACAGTCTTGAAACATGAACGTTCATCATTAGCCAGTGAAACAAAGGACTTGCCAAAAGCCCTCAGGATTTCTTTATCCTCCAAATATTGTTTTGCTTTCTCCTACATCTTTAGACAGCAATCCCTAAGTTTGCAAACAAAAGAATGCAATATGCATCATACATCAAGAAAAGACGAAGTTGACGAAGAAGAACTTCCACGTTTCTGGATCTTTTCCTTGCTTCTTTCAAACTTCTTTATGATCTCAGTCACTATGCACACAGAGGAAGTGAGTCCCAGAAGAAATAGTAAATCTGGAAAGAGATAATTAGCCTTTTTAAAATTTGCTATTTAAGGCTGAGGGCAGACTTACAAAAGAACAAGACTTACAAGAGTTTCAAATTGTCTCCCAATCATTGGGTAAGTTCACAAGAAACAAAGCACGAATCAATTTTTGCAGGACCAGAAGATTAACATGCATAGTTTATGCACAACTCATAAGTACAGGCATGGTATTTCAAACTTTTAAAGTATTTCATAACCCTATTATTAACATCTATGAAAACAAAGAATACGAAGCAACATAATAAATCCATATTGAAAAAATATTAGTATCATCAGAAATAACACTACAATAAAAAGAATTATGTAAAAACATGCATTTCCTGACAACCATTTATCTTTAACTCCAGAAAACTGCAGAAGGAATAAACGTAAGTCTTAATGAGGTCAACAGCATTATGTATCTATAGCTTCTTAAAATCCTCATGTCTATTTATCCTACGACAAAGCAGTCGATTAGTTAATAAAGGATCAAGATTTCTAAATAAGGTGTTTATATTTAGAGAAAAAACTTGCTAAATAGCAAGATTAATAGTGCTTAAAAAACTTCAATAAACTCTATGCTTCATTTTTGCCTGCTTCAAAATTTATATTAAAAAACCTAATTTACATAAGCACCTAAGAAATTTAAGAATGCACTGATCAGTTGTGTACCATATGCATTTAAATCATGGTTCCCATGTAAAAGGATTTCGCCACCCCCACCCCCCATCCCCCAAAAAAGCAGCAGGTTTTCTATTCCTGTTGTATGCAAATAGCTAGAAAGTGCACTTACAGAACCATCAGCTAATGCATTTACAAATTAATCCTTAATGTACAGTTTTGAAAAGGGAACTGTTCTTACCCAAGACACTCAGGCTCTCTGTTTGGAAAACCTTCTGAAGTGGAGGAAAGTAAATGACCAATAACTGCCCCATTATAGATCCAAGGACAGCATAGCAGAACATTTTGTTACTGCAAAGTCCAATCTCAAACACAGATTTTGCCTGTAAAATAAACAGCACATTACACTGTATATGTAATCTTAATTATCTAGACAAGAAAATAATTCATAACTACAATTTCTTTTCATCCAGACTTAGAAAAATGTAAAAAAATTATTGTTGATCTTTTAGATAATCCAGAACAAGTTCTTCAACAGGCTAATTGCATTTTCTCTCTGGTAAACAGAGTACAAATCTTGTCTTCACAGTCAACGACTTATATATTGAGCTCACTTTTCTGCAGGTACAGTGCATTAGAAGGTGCGCTCTATACTAGAAGGAAGTGTTTTTGTTGACCCTAAGAATTCACATCAGAAAATAAACTGCAAATTAGAGTAAATGTAGTAACATATACTAGCAACGTACTTTTTTCCAACTAGCACAAAATTTCAGACTTGTTTCCTTAAAACAAAAATATAGACAGAAAGAACAGTTTAAGAAATTTTTCTTGGATTATAGATTTAGGGTTACAAAATTAAAAAGTTAAGGCCTTCAGGAAGTTTCAGATTCTGGCAAGGATGCTGAACTGACAGAATTTTCAGGAAAAAAACCAACCAAGCGTACACAGCAATACAAAGAACCACCACACTTCAGTTTTTAATAAAAATTTGCTTGCTCCTGTCAACAAATTAAGGAAACCAATACTCACCTGTAGTTTAAGAAATCCTACCTAGTAAATATGTGAAACTGTGAATAATAGCAGGTGTGAAGTAAATCTACAGGAAAACATTTGAAACAAACACAGCAAGATTCTCCCCTCAAAGAAAATTCTCCTTATTGTGTAAATGGAAAATATGAATCACTTACCTGAGATCTAGAACTCAAAGCATTGAACATATCAAAAAATACAAAACAGGTGAAAGTCATGGTTGTATCTCGAGGCGTTATTACATTGTCTCTTAACTGCCAACAAAAGAAAATGAAATGGCTTTAGCATGCTTTAAACCCTCCACAAGTCAAAGTTATTACAATAAATCAAGTTCTACTATGAAAAGCAAAAGCAAATGAAAGCTTTTCTAAATGAAAAGCAAAAGCAACTTTTTTGCCCCAAGCTGATTTAATAAATCATGCAGCAAAAATTACGCACCTGTAACTTATAACAATTTGTAATTCCAAGCTGTGATTAAATGAAGACTCTTGACAAACATTTATGCAAGCACATGGAATACCAAGAATTCTATGATGCACTACCAAAAGTTCAAACAACATTTTTCTCTACTGGGAAAAGAAAGCCAAATGGCTGTTTCATAATACTCTGGCTAGAAGAACTGTACAATTACTTTCTATGGACCAAGGTTTCCCAAGTAGATTTGGGACCTTGAAAAGTCTGTGTTAAAATAGAGATTGGGGAATAAAACCGTATTTCTCATTTCAACAATTACTTTGAAAAATCTTCCTTTCTAATCTGCTAGCTGAATAGATTATTAAATAAGCATGGACAAAACTAGCAACTAAGTTCATATAAATTCTGAATTTCAACTGCTGGTATAAAAAGGACTTCTTTTAAATTAGTTTGTTACTGCTTTAAGTTTTGTGCTTTTGTCATACCTCTCTCCAGAAGACGAACAGTGTTCCACACACAATAATTATTGATGAAACCAGTATTTTAACAATGAGGTTTTTGGTCAGAATGCTGTCCTTCAAATTTCTTGGAGGTTTCTGAATAACATCTTTATCCACAGGCTCCACCCCAAGACTTATACAATTAAAAGAACATCTTAGATTTTTATCATCATAAAAATAATTCACTGCTTTAACTTAAGGACTAGATTTTCTCAGTTGAAAGAAAGACTTTAATCTTCTCTCCACAGCCTAAGAATCGTCTTATTCAAATAAGCACATGATATTTTCACTTTCAGAAAACTGAGATATGTGTTAGTAACAGGCAATATTCTAACACTGCAGTTTTAGAGTCCATAAATACATTATATCAGGCAATATTAAAATTACCAGATGTTAATTTTAAAGGAAGCTGCAATATTAGTTACGTTCCCCGTTTCTGTTACTGTGACCAACCCAGCTAAGGAATTTACTGCTAGTTCCTTTTCACTTCTCCCTCCACCATCTATCTGCAGTGAAGAGGGTCAGAGGAAGAACCCAGAGGGAAGCCAGAATCCTGCATGCAAGTTTCATGGGCATATCCGTGGATTTTTAGGTATCCATGCTGCCCCCATAATTATTTTTAGATACGAAAGGAAACCAAAAGGAATGAACATAGAACTGTACTGCAAACATTGTAATTCAAATAAAAAGTTTACTGTTCGAGGAACATTTCACTGAACTTTAACACTTCACAAAGTTTCCTTTATGAGCAACCATTTTCCTTGCTGAAATAAAAGGACTACAGACCTCTAATGGAATTTAAAGTAATTACTTACCTTTGAGCTGGAGGTCCATCCATAATAATATTGATCCATAAGATCTGCATGGCATTGAGAGGATTAGGAAAGTTCATTAATGTAGCCAGTGAGATTAAAGTCAGTGCTGCTATACTCCTGTTGAAAGAATCCATTTTTATAATTGTCAGCATGGAACATTTCTGAAGATCCACTGATAACTACTTTGTAATCAACACTTCAACTGTTTAAGAGTAGATACAGATTTTGACAGTGTGAATCATGACTGATGTAAGCCTAACTTTAAAGGTAGGAGCATGTATTCATTTAGAACACTCATCTTGACACAGTCCATATTTAAAACAGTGCTGTTTTGGCAATAAAAAGACAGCAAATTTGCATTTTAAAAACCTCCCAGACTTTAAGATAACGTTTCAGAGTTATCACTCACCTTCACCTAATTGATATTTTACCAGGGAACTGGGTACTATACTTCTATTGTGCCACAAGCAGAACTTCTAAACATGGTTTTGAAAAAACAAACTGCTTTTACAGTCTTGATCTAAACACAACCACTCTGTGCACATGTCACTAGTTTAACTAATCAGTCAAGGCAAGGTACTACCCAAGCTTCCCAAAAACACCTACACCACCACTCATTATTAGCAAGATGACAAGGCTAGGCAAAAGACTGAAAACAGATTAGCTGATTGCAAGCTTGGTATTAGAAACCTCTCTAAACAAGTATGCGCTAATTGCTTTCAGTGCAAGATTAAGTGGTTTCATAACCAACAAGAGAGCAAGGCTTATAATAATTCTCAATTTAGCACTCTACTGAACCCTATTATGCTCTCCCTGCAAAGGGGGACAGGAAAAAAAGGGTAACTCATTCATCAAAAACCTGATCTTACTATTCCCAAGGCTAACAGGCAAGCACACTTCCTAGAATATCTATGCTTAGTTATTTTCAGAATAATATATTTTCAGAATAAATCAGAAGCAGATTTCTAGTCTTCTACCAATGCAGGACACTAGTCAAGATTCGAAGCATATGACACTTCTGACAATTTTCAGGCAAGTTTTAAGAGGTTGGCATTTTCTGGGTTTTGTTGCGTTGGAGGTTTTTGGGGGGGATTTTTTTTTTTTTGCCTTTGGGGTTTTTTTTGGGGGGGCGGTATTTGGCACTTGTGGTGGTTTTTTTGTAGTTTGTGTGTTTTGTGGGTTGTTGTGGGGTTTGTTTTTTTTTTTTCATTTCTGCAACTTTATTCAACCACTCTGAAATGCTATGAAGGCTTCACAAAAAGTACATGAACAACGTGGCAAAGAGTAAAACCATTTTCTTGAATCCAAATTCATTAAGATAAACTCACAAAATTTTTGAAACTAAGGCTTAATGAACTCTTGTCGTCTTGTCTTACATACACAATATAGGGATCCCTATATGCAAGAAAAGGAAGTCAGCTTCACAGAGCTAACTCACTCCACAAACTAGAATATGTATTACAGAGAAACTAACCTCCCGTTTCCCTGGTTTCCTCCATTTGACATACATGTTCTGTTTAAGGAGGGAATGACTACTAACTTCTCCTTTAAACAAGGACTCAAAGGTAGCTATGCTGTTTCTCTCCATCCTCTCAGTTATTGACTTTTCACATCTTAACAGGAAGAACTGTGACAAAGTTAGATGTCTGTTTATTGCACTATTTTCTGGTTCTTTAAAAATGAAACAAGCCACCAAATACAAAATACTGATAATTCAAAAGCATAGCATATCAGCATCCTATGTGAAATTTAGTGTTCACATGAATTTATGCAGCATCTGCTTCACGATGCTTTGATTCATTAACAATGTAGTTAGAACTTTCTGATATTGTCAACTTTTCAAACTTACGTGCTCAGTTGAAATCTAACAAAGTTTTTTATGTTATTATAAATTCCTTTACCCTCTTCAATTGCAGACCTGCAATTAAAAACAAAGATTACATCACTAGACAAATGAGACTACTGACAAAAATCTTAAAACAAACCAAAAAAGCTATTACTTTAAGCAGCAATACAAATGTCAAGAAACAAATGGGGTTGAGATTCTTACAACTTTGGCAGTCATTGTTTTTCAACTTGACTATGAGATTAATCACAACAGTTATTTTTCCAGCTTCTTAACTTTAACTTTCAAAATGAAATGTCAATAGTAAAATCTCCTCCTTGTTCAAGATTCTCCATCATCCTTGATGTGACCTTCCAATTCAAGTTAGATAATTTAAAAAAACAAAACAAAACATGCACACTTTTACAAAACTGTAGAAATATAGCATGACTTTAGAAGACCATGTATTCTTACTGCACCAGAACAAAATATTTATAGACCATCTTCTCAACTTCTAGCGTGTGTCACAACTTGCCTATCACATTATTGCAATTATAGTGGTGAGAAAGTGTTTTCTAATACCTAGGTCAAGTCTACTCTGCTGCAAATAAAACGGATTTCTTTCTTCCAGTCCCCCAATAGCCAAGAACAACAATTAATCAGCATTGCTTTTGTAACTTTCAAGACAAAAAGATTAAAGTGGTTGGGGGAAGGATGTAAAACTATGGAAGCTCATACTTTTTTTTCCATTAGTTCTCCTATTGAGAACTTTCCTGATGAAAGGAGCAAAACTAGATAAAGCATTCCAGCAAAAGCCTCATCAAGCCTAAGTAAAGTTCTTACCACAGATGTCCTCCCTATGTACTCTTCTGAATATCTTAAAACAATTCCCTTCTCTCTTTTGTTTTTTGCACAACAGCACATTGCTGTTGGCTGAATTAGCATGGAAACGTTTTAACTCTCAGATCATCCTCTGACATAGTGCTAGGTAGGTAGATTTTCTTATATTGTACTTCCTACATTTCACTTCTTTCCAAGGGTTAAGCGTCATACTTTCAGACAAACTGAAGTGGTCTGAGATTGATAATTTCAAAATGAAGGCTACCTCGCTAGACAGCAGTCCAGTTCTGTCAACAACCACTATCTTCGAAAGTCAGATGGATTAAATTCAAAATAAGGTAAGTTTACCTATGCTCTCTCTGAAGCACACCAAACAACAAGAAAAAAAGAACAAGTAACAAATAGCTGGTTACCAGAAGTTGGTAACTTATTTTCACCTGTGATACTTCAATAGTTTATATTCCTTTCCTTTTCTGAAACACCACCACATTTAAAGAGTTGAAAGCAAACACAGCACTCTAAAATTTTTAAATCTTGAGGGGAGTGCGCTCTCTCATTTTTACACAAGATTTATGCTTCTGAAGTAAGAAATTAAATGAAGGTTAGTCCTAATGACAGCTAATAGACTCACAATTTCACCTCAGTTATGTTTCCAAATATACTAGTACCATAATTCTACTTGGAGAAGCAGAAATACAGGTCAGTTTTTATAGCACATACACGCATAACCTCCTTTGTTACTTACATCTGATCTATGTACAAGACCAAAGTAGCAAAAGGTCTAAATATGTAAATACATTCTTATATTATTATTACGTACATAAAAAGACAGAAATGCTTAGTTGCCCCTTGTACTATTATGTTCCCAGCTCTTTTTTAAGAGGATAATACAGGTAATCACCATAAAGATAATTCTCCTGACTTAGTGGAGAACTCATTAACAGCTGCTACACTTACAAGTTCAGGGAATTTCTTTTGTTTTTAACCCAGGCAACATTTCATTAAAACTATATAACACAAGGTATGTACATAAGTGCCACCTACATTATTGTCTGAAAATCATCATCCACAAGGATCATATCTGCTGCCTCTTTACAAACATCTGTTCCGGTCTGTCCCATTGCTACACCAATGTCTGCAGCCTTCAGAGCAACAGCATCATTCACTCCATCTCCTGTCATAGCTACTACTGCACCATTATTTTGCAGGGACTAAAGAAAGGGAAAAGTGCTTAAATAAGGGATCGAAATAATCCATCCTATAAAATTATTCTAGATACAAGGTTAGTGTCAACACCTCCCCCCCTCCCCCCGTTTCTTATAATTCCACTGTAAAATCCTAAAAAAATGCAGCTGTTTGTATTCTAATGAATTTTTATACAAAATTTTAGGTTCAACTTCAGTTCATATATTCAGACAGCCTAAATTTTAAAGCTAGGATATATAAAATCTACCTTTAAGAGAAAGTAAAAAACTCCAGAGGAAGAAAGAAGACACTGTATTTATATTTTAACATTATCACCCTTTTGTAATTCTCAATATATTCCAACAGGCTCAATGTTTGACTTCCTTCTCCTTATTGTTGCTCTTCTGATTGTTCCAATTGTTACACTGAGTACGTCCCTCTTTGCTACCTTCTTTTGTTAACTTCTGAATGGAAGCATTACCTCAGATATGGCTTGGAATTCATACCCTTTTATCTTGTTCTGAGAAGTATCAGAAATATGGTTCAAGTTCCTAGTCAATTCAACTGCAATGTGACAAAATCTCAATCAACCCCCAGCTCCCTAGCATTTTTCTAGATAACATTTTCAAATACACTTCACTTTCAAAACAAATGCATTTCTGATTTCACCTCGACATACTGTAGCACATTGTAATTTAAGTGAAGGCACCACAAACAGTACTCATAGCAACAGTCCAGCATTTGAGCCTCTAGTAAGACGTACCTTTATAATTTTCAATTTATGTCGGGGACTGGCTCTGTAAAATACTGCAACCTGTTAGAAATACAGTGAAGAAGTAGTGAAAATTTGAGAAATGTAAAAAATTGCACTGGATTCTATAAAGCTAGAGGATAGAAAATACTATCAAAGGCCAACTGTGCTCTTGTTAGCTCTACAGTTGAAGCACCAGTGAGCTGTATTTTTAATAGAGTGAAATCGTTAATTCCAGAGAAGATTTAAAGTGTGTTCTGGTAAACAAAGTTGGTGCTACTTATTTCAAGATAGAATATGCAATTTAAAAACCTTCTGAAATTATGAAGCAACTGAGTTGTAATAGCTTGCTGCTGGCCTTCCTGACTAAATTCATGCAGGTGATTGCCATGCTGACGCTACGATTTATGTCCTTTTCCCTTGTCAGCACTATGGCAAGCTACTCTGGACATTTCAATTTTACTAATTTATGTAGCATATTATTAACAGATTGAAGTTTTAAAGCTTCCAGCTTAGAAGGAATTATTAATTTTCAGAATTTTTTTGTCTCTGGTCTTCTCTGTAAATTAAAATTTGAGCATGTGGAATTTAGTTTTCCATAAACTCCATACTGTTAGCATTCACATCTATTTTTCTTTTTTAAGAATCTGGATAAGAAGTTAGACTTCTCAACAGCCACTTTACACTGTACACAGATGTCAATCTGATCGGTTGATTTTAATTAATTCCTCATAAGATTTCAAATAAATGCCTAGAACACTAACTGGGTCTCAGGTCAAACATGCACAAAGTAAATTTGTAGCTATTTCAGTTATTTAGGGTGGACAGCCCTTGAGAACAAGTATTACCAAATAAACCAAAAATTACTATTTGCCACACAATTCTTTTTTTCTAAGCTTGTTTTTGTGAGTCACCAAGGAAAGACACAAAGCTGACATGCACATTTCTTGATCATAAATATTGGCTTTTGGCTTGCTTACATCAGACTCAAGCATGCTGCAGTCTAATTTTGCAGTCTTTTGCAAACAGAGCAGCATTTTGATGCATAAATTTTGCAACATAGCCAAGCCTGAACCTCAGTTGCATTTGATTATGCCTACACTTTGACACTGGCTAATACATTTAGTTATTTAAGGAGTAACTTAATAAATAGACCCTTTCAAAATTCTCAACCAGTGACCTCAGATCGATTAAAAATCATTAAAGATACAGACAGCTCCTCTTACAAATTACAACAGGATGGACTGTCTGAACATGCAAACTGTAAGGTTATATATATGAGCTAAGCTACTCAAAGAAATAAAATGGTCTAACAATACAAAAAGGTGATGATGCTCACTGAAAGTGAGAGACGGCAAAATGAAAGTTCCAATACAGGCATTGAAGGGTAAAAAACAAATTGAATTTTTAAAAGAGACAAAAGTAGTAAAATCACTAAAAAGACAACTGTGAGTTGAAAGAAATAAATTTTCATATGGTCATATGTCAAACTGAAAGATACTTGTTTGATCTGGGACAGCTACCGTGTTTCTGTACTAAAAGCCTCTGGTAATTTCCTGTATCACTTCTATGAGAACCATGTTATTTTTATCTCAGAAGTTACATTTTAGCTTTCCACAGAAAAAAGCATTTCTCAATATAAAATATATCCTTTACTGCATTTCAGTAAGTAGTATATATCAAAACAAACCTTCGGTGTTATTTGAGAAAGCTGCTGAATATCCAAATCATCTATTTCTTCTCCAGAGATTGCCTGTGAATTTTTGGAATACAATCCTAGTCGACTAGCTGGAAATAAATAATAAAAAAGGTATTATAATAATTCATCTTTTTAAAAGATTAAGTACCCAATTTTATTTTTTTTAAACCTACTATTTTCTGCAGCATTTCAGATTTGAAATGCCTAGAGCAGAATATTTCAACACCTTATTGATTCACTATACTGGAGTAAATTAACTGAACTCTTGAGTAACAAACACATGCTACAAAGTCTATTCTAATCACATATTTATTTCCTTAGACTTTTTAGGTCTAAAGGTCTATACCTCATTGTGTCAGGTGCCATATAAACACAAGAGCTCAGTCATCTCTGAAGAATTCACAGTTCAAAAACAACAGGACAGAGAATGAAAAATGACATGGGGGAGACAAGGAAAAAACCCTCTGAGAAAGTACTGCTAGTCTGGGGGTGTACTTTTTATGTGCACATTCAACTTTTTGTTCATCACCCTGTATGTAAAGAATTCATATTCTGGCTAAAGTACTTGTACTTTAATGTATTATACTGTAAACAGAAGTTAAGTAATTTGTTTAAATATTTATTAATAGTACTTAAACTTCAAACTTAGTTATATGGACAAAACTGTATTGGATAGTATTGAAGTTCCATACCCATCCTAAATACTCATTGTCACTGGCTATTTTAGTTTCTCCCTGTTGCCATAAAGACAGACATCCACAACTGAAGATAGGGAGGGTGGTGGTGGGGTATAAGAATAAGAATCAGAAATCAAGCATATGTTGTAACAAAATACAGTAAGAAAAGACATAGTCTTAAACAGCAAAAGTCATACATTAACCAAATTAGAAAAACTACAGTTTAAGCTGAAACCAAAGTATCACTTCAGGCTATGGTATTGGTTTGGGGGTCTTTTTGGTTTTTTTTTCCTCCTCCTAACTCCACTGTGCCATATGTTTATCCAAAATACGGAACTCACAAATGTTAAAGACTTAATACCCACACTTCACAACAATTAGCTAGGCACTGCTAAAACAGAAAACAAGTGAAAAATGAAAGGAAGTGGACTATTCATACCAATGGCAACTGCAGTCTCCTGTGAATCTCCAGTAACCATTTTTATTGCAACTCCTGATGTGATAAGTGTAGTAACCGCTTCTTTCACACCAGTCCGTGGAGGATCGATTATTCCCACAAGCCCCAAAAAAGTCAGTTGTCCTAACTCAGGACCAGAAGCTAAGGCCAGAACTTTTAGAAGACAAAGAAAAAAAAGAGTTAAGATTTGAAATTAACATTTACACCAGCATTTAAAACAACTGTTTTAAACTAGTAGGCCAGCATAAAGCAAAGGGCGAGAATTGCAATTTTCTTTTTTTAAACCTTGAATATTCAGAACAGCCTACTTATGTATATTCCTTTCTTCTAAAGAATACACTTTTTACCAAATATAGGTATTCCAGGTTTTAGAGATAAATTTCCTATTTGTTCTCAGATGAAAGTGTTTATATCAGTGTCTGTATCAGAAATAGCATGGCCAGCAGGACTAGGGAGGTGATAGTGCCCTGTACTTGGCCCTGGTGAGGCCGCACCTTGAATGCTGTGTTCAGTTTTGGGCCCCTCACTATAGGAAGGACATTGAGGTGCTGGAGTGTGTCCAGAGAAGGGCAACAAAGCTGCTGAAGGGTCTGGAGCACAAGTCTTATGAGGAGCGGCTGAGGGAACTGGGACTGTTTAGCCTGGAGAAGAGGAGGCTGAGGGGAGACCTCATCACGCTCTACAACTACTTGGAAGGAGGTTGTAGCGAGGTGGGGGTTGGTCTCTTCTGCCAAGTAACCAGCGATAGGACGAGAGGAAATGGCCTCAAGTTGCACCAGGGGAAGCTTAGATTGGACATTAGGAAAAACTTCTTCACTGAAAGAGTGGTCAGGCCTTGGAACAGGCTGCCCAGGGAAGTGGTGGAGTCACCATCCCTGGAAGTATTTAGAAGACCTGTAGATGAGGCACTTAGGGACATGATTTAGTGGGCATGGTGGTGTTGGGCTGACGATTGGACTTGATGATCTTAGAGGTCTTTTCCAACCTTAATGATTCTATGATTCTATATTTTCACTGTGCGGAAAGAGAACAGCATCTAGTTTTGTGGTCTCTCTGTACGTGCATGGTGTTTTATGCAAGAGAATGAAAGGGAGGATCAGTTAATGTATTTTTATTTTCTGCTTTGTTTTTTTTTCTTTTAGAGAGGCAGATTTCATTGAGTACATGCTGAATATTTTCTGGAATGTCTTTTACAATAGGAATCTTAATTCAAATATATTTAAATTACATTGGAGTTGTAAGGGAAAACCAAATTCACTTTTTTCAAAACATTACCTTAGATTTTTTAGTTTGACAGTGGTCTGAAGCAGACACAAAGAATGACTGTCGGAACAAAATAGCACAAAGAGATACCACTCCTAGCATATCCTCTCAGTTTCTAATAATTTGCAACCTAGGAATTTCCCAAGCCACACAGTACCCCTACCTTCAAAAAAAAAATTAAGAAGTTGTGGGTAGACTTAACAGCCTAGAGGTCTCTTTACAGAGGAAAGAAAGCCAGCCATGTATAATGCTTGCCCACAATCACCTCCTATCAATCATCTTGTGAAAAATACTTTCAGTTATATTTAAAAATCTACACAGCTTGTTAACATAAAAGGTAATTCTAATGGCATCTTCTGACCTGCAATCAGTTGTGCTAGCCTAACTCACAAAGGTGCCAGGAGCCAAAGTAATAGAAAAATAAACATATTCGCATTTCTAAAAAATCCACAGACATACATAATGAGATATGGAAGCTATTAGGTAGCAAAATACTGTTCAGTAATGGTCACATGCAAGAGATGACAGGAACCAGCAGTGCCTTTTCTCACCCTTTACAATTTAATCATGTTATTATACAGGCTTTAGGCAATGGCACCTGTTTTTCCACTCCCCCATTTTAAAAAAAAACTAAACAACCCAGTGGCACTTACTGAACAAAAAAAAAAATTCCTAGTGTTTTTGGTTGCTCTTGTTTTTTTAAAATAAGCAGTGCAATTTTAAAAAATAGTTATTTTGAGACACTGAAACAGCCTTACCCCTAAGTCCTGCAGAGCCCATAGATGTCTTCTCTTGCTGGTATTGCTCTCTCTGTTGCTGAACAAGAGGTAGGGTCTGCCCCTTACAGTTATATGATGTACAGTACCTAATGACTTGTTCATAAGCACCTTTCATAAAGCAAACTTCAGGTTTGTCCTAAAAGGAAAAAGAATTGTTGTGTGCACATGTGTGTATGTATATATACAATATACACACACACACAAGTGCATACACATGCACACATAAGAATGGCATATCTGTACTTTTCTTACAAGTCTTCAGAACATAATGCAAATCAAAGTTACACTTCTAAACCTAAAAATCTGTTCTTTTGAGTATCTCTATACAGCATATATTCAAGAGTAGTAATGTCAAAAGAGCCAAGCTAATAATATCTCATTTCAGTAGACATCATACACATTAGACACTGCGGGTCACAGTTTATAGACTAAAGAGGCCATGCAAAGGACAGAAATTAAATGTACACAGAGCATTAGACCTGAAAGACCTTTAAGCTCATCATCTGACCAGCTGCACAGGTCATTAAACACCACCTGCATCCTTGTACCATGCCTAACTACTCTAATATTTCCCAGATAGCCATCTAGCCTTGAGAGTATCAAGAGATTGAGAATCCACCACCTACCTCGAACACTTAACTCCAATACTAATCAACTCATCCCTTCCCCCTTTTTCCATTAAGAATTGCTGCCTCAGCTAATTTCCAGGCACTGATTCTCATCTTCTCTCCTGTTGAACTAAAAAGCTCTTTTTTAATATATCTATTTTCTCCCTGTGAAGGTATTTATGCACAGTAGTCAAGTTACCTCAATCTTTCTGATAAGCTTAACTGATAGAGCTCTAAGTTTCTAAACCCACTGCATTTTCTTTGCCTTCAAATAATTTATGCTCCCTTTAAAACTGTTACCAATTTTTCAACAATCTTTTAAAAATGCTGATACCAGAACACAGACACAGTAAATCCTTACATGGATGAAAACCATATAGCAATTCCTGCTCACCACTCTTTATACAGACAAGGATAATACAACCATATTATCCATATAGATAAAAGGAGTCAAATGCTTTGTTTCAATGCAAAGATTTTACTGTGATACTTGAATGCTGCCAGAAGGCCTTTTTTTTTTGTCAGAAGTACTACGAAATTTTCCGTAAATCCAAGATAAGGTCTATTGTTGCACAGTTTATCTAGAAGGTTCCAGTTATCAGACTGGCAGTGACTATGTCGATAATTGTAACAAAAACATTCAGATCGGTCTAAATGAAATATGAATACAAATATGTATGTGAAAGCATCAGAAGATAGAAAAAGAGGTTAAAAAATGGTTTGTATTGATAATCCAGGACATTGTTGACATCAATAAAATCCATCAACACTGGGAAACGTGCTGTCTGCATCAAAACCAGAAAACCTGTGTTTTCAAACAGAAGAAATTTTACTATTGAACATCAATGCATCTTCCTGCTGTTAATTCATTATGTAACTATGTAACACTGAAACAGCAGAAGATTGGCAGAATTGCTTTAGATGTTTGAGGAGGGAGGAGAACGAAGAAAAAACAGCCAGGTATGCATTCAAAGTCTCAGATACCAAAATACTCAAAATAATTTCCCAGTATGCCTTTTATGGAAAGAATTTCTTGTGATTCTTAATCTCCACTTCAGAGCTTGAAACTAAAATTGTGTTTATTATCAAACCATATTCCCAGGACTTTGCACTACCACCAGCCTGCCATAACTTCTGAAATGAAAAATGAGGATATTAAACAAGGCAGATAACCATTCTACAGAGCCAGTGCACAAGGAAACAGTGATAGAAGTTTACCTGCTGCGTTCTGTGAACACATTTAACAGCCATCCATTTTTGTTCTGAGCTGAAGGGATATTCAGCCTTCCTTATGTAGTCTTCCTGGAGTCCATCTAAACCCATCTGTATAGAACAGAAGTACCACCACAATGTCAGGACCGTTTCTTTTCAAAAGCTATGCAGTTTGTTGACTTGTTGAGACATCTTAGTTAACAATCATTACTTAGCTAAAAACCAGTTTCATCTCCAAGTTGCTTTTGAGCACACTGTTCGAGATTAGACAAACTTCTGACAAACCAGCACCGAAAAAACCTAGGAACTTCTTTCAGGCTTCAGCATAAGTCAGAGCATTTAATGCTATGTACTATCTTTGATCCAAGGATCTTGAAATACTTTGTAGATTATGACCATCCACAAACACAAGTCTTGCAATGGCTAGCAATGTAGCTCTTGGTTTCACAAAACACATCTATCGCACCAATGCATTTTTTTAATAATTCTTTTTTTTTTTTTTATATCTTCTATGTAATTTCTCTGCTAGGAAGGCCTACAAAATTGTAACACAAGACTGTAGCAAAGTCTGGAGAAGGCAAGTCACTGATTTTAAGTTTGAATGATCCAACCCAAAATGACTTTTTTTTTTCGTGATCAGAATCACCCAAACCTGAAACTAACCATGAAGACTCCAGGCAAAATGCATTTCATTTCAGATGCTGTTCCCTCCCACTCCTGATGCAACCCGCAGCATTCCATGCTTTACCCTTAATCAAGTCCAAGAGAAAGTGCCAATTAAACAAGATGCAGAAGCAGCAGCCTGCCGTAAGCCATTCTTAGTACTTACAGAGCTTCACAACTCCCTCACTACCTCCCTTTCCAGTAACAGATGTGAAAGACTCCTGTTCTTCTCAGTTTCTACGGGCTCTTGCCAAAATAACATCACTCTGGTCATTTCTAGTCAAAGACTGGGGACTTGGAATGAGTCTCAGCAAGAAGATAGATACATCCCGGGCCTCAATTATACAGGGAGAGAAAGACTGTAATGCATTCATCTTTCAATGTTTTTGAGTTTATTCACCATCACAGAAAAAAAAAAAATCAAGTGCAAAGATGCCTCGTCACGTTTCTCAGGAGCTGTAATGGGTGTGTCACAGCATAAAAAAACCAAAACATTTAATCAGTGTCCACAATTCAAACTACCTGTGCCCTGCACTTAAAGGGCACTATAAATGCTGCAGTCACCAATACATCAGTTATCAACTTCTTACTGCTTCTGATGAGAACTGGGAAAGAAACAGCACAATCAATATTCAATAGGTAAATTAGCTTGTGGCAGGTAAAAAGACAGTACTAAGTGCAAAAAGATGAAAATAAAGATTTTACTTCAGTTCTAAATAATTTTCTCTCATCTTTCCGAATGCCCAAAGATTTCCAACAGATAAGAAACATAGCAGATGAGCAGTTGCAATACAAATCTAGGAGACCCAAGGGAGAAGAAAATGAGAAAAAAAACCAAAACCACCATCAAGTACGCACCTTCATAGCAAGTGCAATTAAAGCCCCTTCTGTTGGCTTCCCCATTAACGTGTTGTTTCTAATCAAAGCATCATTGCACACACAACCGGCCTAAAAGATGAGGAAGGAAAGGCGAGAAAACAGAACACAAAGTAAGTGCCATACAATTGTGCTACATCATCAATTAAAACTCACCTCTCTGTGCCAAGATCTTACCTCAACAATTTTGCTAATGGATGGGTTGTTATAACCATGAATAACTTCACCATCAAGCATCACTTCTCCAAACCTGTTATAACCTACTCCAGTAACCTGCAAGACAAACAGCCAAAGGCAGTATGCAATGTAATGTTGACCAGGTTCATAAACTGTTTTAATCTCAGCTTTTTACTATAAACTACAGAAAATTTTAAAAAGGCCATTCATAATGACTGATTTTACTCAGTGTGAATGGATTCTCCTACTCGGCTTCTAATGTAGCAGGTACTAGATTAAGGAATAAAAACCCTGAGGGCAAGTGAGTTCAATGAAATATATTAGAGACTAATTTTTTTTTTTTAAAGTAGCCATTTTATTCCTTAGCATAAATAAATGCAGTGTATGTTGTTTCCTTACAGTATTAGGCATGCTTTCTTTTCTTGTTTTCTTTTGCTTTCTGATTTTTTTTTCTCCTATTCGTCTTTATCCTGGTTAATAATGCATACCCCCTGCAGGGGAATGGAGGTACAGAGCAGAGTCCTACTTTCATCCAGTAAGAAGAAAAAAAAAAAAAAAAAAAAATCGTATTTGAACAGCCTCTCAGCTGAGACCTCAGAAAGGTGTTAAAAACAGTAAAATTGTATTTTTAGTGCATAAAAACTAGTATCCCACTAGGATCTTAAAAAAAGTCTTCATGCCTACAGCATTAACAGCCAATACGTTTTACAGCCATTTCAAGTTCTCTTTCAATTAGGAAAAAGGAACTATTTTGACCCAAATGTAAACACATTGTGCTAGTAGTAAAGAAAAAGCAATTACAGTATTCCTACAGAATTCTAAGAATAGAAAAATAAATACCAGGATATATAAGCAAACAAAAGTAAATAACAGGAAAGAGTAAGAAAAAATGCCAGTATTTATGCTTATAAAAGTTAATGACAAGACCCTCTGTTAACTGTAATGTGGAAAAAAAAAAACCTTGATCAAGAAGAGTTTGAGAATTTAAGAACTTGTTTAAAACACTCCCATGAAACCACATCTAGTTCCACATCTTGCCGCTTTTCCATTCCTGATGCTTTTGCTTCTCTTCTGTGCATTTATTCAGTCTTTGCAGCAACTCCCTAAACTCAACAACCACTGTTTCATGTCCTGCTCCTATTTCCAACTCCATCCATTATAAAAAAGCAAGAATGACAGTACATACTCAGTATGAAGGGTTCACACAATAAATTCTTTTAGCCAAAAGATGGATATCCCTATTTTAAACATTTGTAACATGCAAATTTTATTTTTATGCACCTGCAACAGCAAAATAGCCTCAACTTTCTGTACTGAAGAAAAACAGTCTTTCAACTTGTCTTTGTACTGTATCTCAGCATCTGTCTTTTATTGTGACCTACAGACATCAAGAGATTTAAGAACTTAACATATACAAAAAATTCTTCTGTAATCAGAGAAGGCTTGGATAACACAGCTCAAAGGCTGCAATACTAAATGAAGAACAGAATTAGCTGGAAGTTGAGGAACAGGAGTTTGGTGCAACAAATTTACACTTTCTTAACTGATGCTTTACCTACAGTATACTCAAAGCATGTTTCAGCTGATACACATAACAAAGTAAAAAGGAAAATTGAAGTCTAAGTCTCACTACATACCTCAGCATGCTGTCCATCTGAAGTAAAAATATGAGTAACAGTCATTTCATTCTTTGTCAGAGTTCCAGTTTTATCTGAACAAATTACGTTGCAACAACCTGAAATAACCAATTAACATTTATAAGACAACGCTTGCTTAGAACAATGTAACTAACAAGAAAAAAAGTATTCAAGACAAGCACATTTCTAGAGATACTGCGGCTGTCTCTGTGAAAAAAGAAAATTAAACAGAGACAGCCAATTTTCAACTATTAATGAATAGCTGTACAAGGTTCTTTGCAAGTTTGTCCACTAAATTAAAAAAAACTAATTAAAATCCCAAATTCACAACTCTTAGCGAATGGAAGCATTTCAGACCTCTCCTTCATTTATTCCGCTGTTTCTCAAACTACATCACTGAAATGTCAATTATAACTCCTGGTGAGGATGAAATCTAAGAGCTTGCTTTATAGCAGTCATTCTTCTTTATCAAAAAGTACAACATCTATCTAATGCTAGCCACAACACTTTTGTCACACAAGTGTGACTTACTACTAAACCTGCAAATTTTAATAAGATTGAAAAGATTACAGAAATGTGAAATCTGTATATGCCTTTTTAATCCAGGAAAAGAGTATTTCAAAAGAGTGCTGCAGTATCTTGACATTTTTGGACATGATAGCAGGAATTGCAAAAGCAACAAAAAACTCTGCAACAGTAATGAAACTCTGCTAGAGGCATTGGAAAAAATATTTCCATCCTTCAAATGCAAAAAGAAATTCAAATGCAGCAGAATTATTTAGCTTAGTATTTCTATTTCTTTTCCATGTCCTGTACTTTGTACGTTTCATGACTGAAACTGCGTACAGAATGTTTTTAAGCTTTAATGTTTTTAAATGATTTTAAATTTTAATACGAGCAGCATAGCATCCTGAAGGTGCATTATGATTACAAAGCTTTTTCTAATACTCTTTATAGAAAGAGTCCTCCTTACATCCAATCACTCATGCAGTTTAGAGTATTGCTAGTGTGGCATGCTATTAACTGACAGACTGTTTATTTCAGTTAAACAAAAAAAAAGAGTAGTTAGAGGGCCCACAAAAACATACACCTGAACTCTAACTGTGCAAAAAATGCAGTCAATTTAGAAATGTTTTAAAGATACCACCACATTGCTAGCAAAATAAGAATACCTGCTTTATTTTAATCATTAGTTATCAATATTTGTGTTGATTTCCTAACATTTGTATCAAAATACTATCTTCAGGTTAGTCTAGTCATACCTAAAGTTTCAACAATAGGCAGTTTTTTTACAATAGCCCGTTTCTTCACCATTCTCATCACACCAAGGGCCAGTGTCACTGTTACCACAATTGGGAGTCCTTCAGGGATTGCAGCTACAGCCAAACTGTAATGAAAGTAAATATACAAATCTTGTCTTAGAACATCATACGTGAATACATAGTAATGATGAATTTACACTTCAGAACATTGTTTCTGTGGCTGTCTGTTCACTGAGGTTAAAAGTGAAAGGAAGCAGCTGCCATGCGATTCTAGTTGTATACCATTCATTATAAGATACACACCAAAGACAGTAACAAAATGCAGTAACTCAGACATTTCTACTCATTACGCAAAAGTATGAAGAAAAGTTGGGTGGAAGGAGAAATCAACTGTACATCTGTTTTGCCTACACAAAACACTAATTAGGACTGTGCAAAGCAGCCTAAATTGTGAAGAGTAAACGTAGTCAGCACTAAACAGAACTGGGAAATGCCACCGCTTCAAGTGACCACTGATCCACAGCTGTTACTGCTGGATCATGATGTGGCAGCAAGCTAAGTGCTGGAATGGCACAGAAGGTCATTTAAAAAAAAAACCAAACCAAACAAAAAAAACCCTGATAACAGTGTAAACAAGATCACAATAACTCATTACACAATGCTCAAAGATGCAGGTCCTGGTGCGTTCCCCCTCCCCACCCCACCCCCAAAGGGTAAATCTCCAGAGTCTGATACTGTCATTTAAAGAAACACTTCTGCCTTATGCACTGTCCACATAATTAGCAACTCAGCAACTTTTCTAAGAGTACAGAGTTAGATCATCTAAATTCAGTGTTATTCTCAGCAGACAACACCCTGGGATTAAATTTCCATAATATGCGAGAAAATGAGCTAATGAACTACATGACACAAGGCTTGTAGTAACTTAATTTTGTCTGATGCCACTTAAAAAATTACATTTTCTTTATTTACTCAGTGACAGAAATTCAAACTGTACAACTCTCGTGCGTTTGCAGGTGTTCCACAAGACACTCAGAAATCACCAAATGCACAGTTTAAGAGACTGACAAGAACATACTGTATCATAAAAATGAGTATGAATTTGCTTTTTTACAGCACAAACTCTATTTTCATTTTGAATTACTTATGTGACTTAAAAGCAGAGTCTGTGTGCAAGCATATCATAATATACATCACTAGCCTTCAGACACTTGCTGTAATGCACGATCTACACTATTTAAAAAACAAAAATCTTACCTCACGCCAATTGTGAACATATCAAGTATATGCTTTCCTTGCAACCAGCCAACCAGCATAATAACTCCTATAAAGAAAATAGTCGTCAGGATAAATATAAAACCAACAGGTACTGTAGCCTCATGGGGAAAAGAAAAAGAACTCAAATAGCCAAAACCAAGCTTATCATTGTGCTATCTATAAAAAAATCTATTGTTTCTTTCACTGTCAAAGCGCGATTCCATTAGTATGGCGAAGGTGAAGAAAGTTTCTGCCAGTCAAGTTGCCCAATCACACCAGCAGTGAGGTACTCACTCACGCACACCTTGAATCAGAATACAAGACACATTGCAATTTAAAAGGAAGCATTTAGAGGACAAAAAAGTAAGTCAGAAAAGTATGTTTACAGGAAGAAGCAAGTAAACACCCTTACGATGAAAGTTACATTGCATTAGTAAGTAACCTTCAGATGATTAGTGGCATGAACTCAACATGACTAATAAAATGGGGAGTCAAAATATTTAAAAAGAGAGAGATCAAGCCCTTCCATTTCCCCAAGCCTACATGTTAGTTTCAGTTACATAACAATTTGTAATTCTTTCACATAAATTCTCTTACCTATTATACCAAAGGAATACAAGGAAAGCTGTTTTCCCAAGAGATCCATACTCTTCTGCAGAGGTGTCTTTGGAGCCTTTACGAATAGTAAACATGCAGCAGTTAACAAGCACAGGTTAAAAAGCATGAACTGTACCACGTATTACTTCAGACGTGCAAATTTCAAGACACTGTCAGTGAACAAGATGCAATTATACCCTGTTTCCATATGTTTACTTTGTGAAAACAGACTACTCTGTTCCATTCTTGTGTAGAATTCAAGAAGATTCAAGAACACTTCAATGAAATGAAAAATTTATTAGAAATATTCTTTGGGAGCTTTGTGATGTCTACCACAAACCTAATACAAAAGGTCGTATCAAAGATTTTATTAAAAAAATCATGACGACTAAAAGCCACTGCACTTCTTCCAAGACCAAAAAGTTCTTGATAACAAGAATAAAAATAAAACTGACTTTTCAAGACAGAGGCATTATAGCCCTGGAAGACCAATTATAACTCAAAAGGAATTTGATAATCATCTGCAGAAAATTCAATTTAGCCAAATAGAAAACTATAGAAATATTTAGACAATCTAGTGCCAAAAAAAAGGTTAGAAAGGAAGAGGGGACATGAAGCAAAAATTTTAATTTAAAAAAAAAAAAAGAACAACAAAAAAACAGGAAAGTGGATTTTTACATTGGATGCCAGTAAGTTTTGGTTTTTTAATAGCAATACATGGTGGATCACAGTATAGAAAGCGTGGCAAAAAAAAGGAAGACAGTCATTGTAAAATCATCTTTGTTCAACAAGTTCTGAAAAAAGTGCATACACTCTACATGAGAAAGCTAGCATCAAGTTTGATTCACGCTTACCTTCAAAATTTACTTTTAAAATGAGATTACTGTAATATAAACATCAAAAATAACCCTACAATACTCTGGTATTTCAGAATGATGTTGGTGTAGAATGCTCACATGGGAGGGTTTCCTGGGGTTTTTTTTCATTAATAATTACACTTGTTACAATACAAACTAAGTACTATTGAACAGATGATCATATTTTCCTCATGTGTATTAAAATGGATTCCACTTTGGTGACTGGACAGCAGTACTCCCTTGAAAGGTGTAGTAAGGCACTGCAGCTAACAACATGAGGTCAGCGATGCACTCCTGGCTGATGCATTTAATGCCCTTAGTTGCTCTGTTTTGGCAGATTTCAGAAATGTATATATCTGGGAAAAAGGTACTGCCTATACTATGCCTGACCATGTCCTCACAGCTGGAGGCAGACTGTCTCCTTATGATCCTACATTGGTCAGGCATCCAGAGAAGAAGCTAGAAGGCCCTAGATACACAAAACACTCAAGTCTGAATTCCCATGTGGATCAGTGTACCGCAATAAAGAAAAATCACTGGGGGACTTTAGTATACAAGAGTCAAAGGGAGCTTTTAAAAGGTTAAGGTGGAGATCATGAAGCAGCAGGAGACTTGCATAACCCTGAAGTACACTGCTAACCAAGGGAAAACATAGTCCTGTGCAGGCAGCACACAAATCTGTCATACAAATCCCTTCTGCACAAATGTAGTTCCACTTGAAAAAAATACACTTCCACAAATTGCAATGAGATTTGTTCCATTGAACAGGTTCAGAATACTATTTTCAGTTAATATTTTTTGGATTTTTTTTGCACTGAATGCAATTACTACTTTCACATTCAAGAGCCAAGATTTTTTCACTAGAGGACAGAAAAATACTAAAAGCAATGTAATTAAGTTTAAGTTAAATGCTTTAATGAATGACATATACTTACACCTACAAAATATATGTCGTTGCTTCTAAATATTCACTCTTACCTCTTCTGCTTGCATCATTTTGAAAACCTCCCCAAATTCCGAGTTTTCTCCTGTTCCAATAACTATCCCCTAAAAAAACCAAAAATAAAGCCAATTCAAATCTGCAGTTTAATTTTAATGTTAGTGGTTGCTCTTGACAGCTTTGACTCAAGTAGTGGACAAATGCCATTTAGCCTGCTATGATTTTGTTAGCTTTGTTTATAAAATTAGTTCTTGGCACAAGTAGGAAATATTTTTGCTAAAAAACATTTTGCCTCTGTGAAACAAACTGCTATCCATGCATTGCTGAAGTATGTAGTAACTACCAGTAACAAAACTCAGAGTAACACTAGCCAAAACTGTATTTTCAGTTACAGATTTTCAAACACATGAATGTAGTTCTAGAAGCAAAATACACATCCTAGACAGAAGAGTTTTACATCATCTGCTCCCTACAAATTTGAGCTCTCCTGACCCTAGATTAGTTTTCTTTTTAAACCGGTGTCTGAAAAAGCACCAACGAGAAAAGCTCTGCAGTGTATCATAGTAGTCTTCCGTATTTCCAGTAAAAAATTCTATTTCTATTCCATTTCTATTGTTTCAGAAAACTCAAAATATATGTAGTCCTTAAAGTACATTTCTCAATTGATAGGTGAACTTTAAAAATAAGAACTGCCTTCAAGTAGTTGAAACATGGAAAATATTCTTCCCTATCAATAATGATTTTACCTTTGCTTTTCCACATCTGACCAATGTTCCCATGAAAGCAATATTGCTCCTAGAAGTAAGGTCTCCATTGGTTGCTGCTGGCTGAGGAGCTATAGATTTAGAGCAAGGAGCTGTCTCACCCGTGAGACTGGATTCATCAATAGAAAGGTCCACAGCCTTTGAAAATAAAATACATGGACTAGGTAAAAAGCATGACAATCTTTTGTAAGTAGTTGGAAGTTTTAATAGAGGTTTCCCAATTTTGACCTTTAAAAATACATCCAATACATTCATATGGTAAGAAACCATGTCAATATCAACCATATTTTAAGGATCAACAAAGCAACAAGCACTCCTACAAAATATTGCAGCAATGCAACAAGCTCTCACTTTGAAGAGACAAAGTTTACTCATAATTTTATGTTCATGATTGTTTTTCTATAAAACGTTCAAGAGGTTGCAACTGTGATGCATTCGGTCACCAAACAAAATAATTAACTGGGAATGTAAGCGCACATACCTATTATCCTCTCAACTCTTCCTCTGTCCACTTCTTCCTATCACAGTCCATTAAAAACTCGCTAACAAAGAGCATATTTCATACAGTGTTTTTTGTTCACTGTAGGGAAAATGCTATTCAGGCCACAGTCAAGTAGACTAGAGGAACAGAAGCTGCCTTTTTTTGTTTTAGGTTTAACTTTTGTGGGTTTTTACTAGTATGTGGGGGCAGTTAGAGAAGGAAAAGGTAAAAATGAATTATTTTGTATTAATCAGCTGACAGATGAAGAAAATAAAATTTGTGTTCTATAAATATAATCCAAAACAAAAAATAACTTATCAAAATATAAATTGAAGAGAAATGTCTATCCTCAACTGACATCAATTCTTACATATTAATCTACCAACTTCAATGAGTCTTGCACAAATCCAAAGCCTGAATCATTAAATTCTGTTCACAAAATTTAAGTAAAATAATTTTGCATTATTAAAGCCACTATTGGTGACCATACCACTAAATTTCAAGATAACCTTCAAGAAAAACAGTGTTAAAGGATGCATAATAAAACTCAACTGTCAAAACACTTTGAAAGGATGTCACTTACAAAGAGTAAATAAGAATCAGTTACATTGCACACAGTACCACCACACTATAGCAGATCGCTCCAAGGTTCAAGTTGGGGTTTTTCTGGTGTTTTGTTTTGGGTTTTTTAAGTGGCATGATAACTTTGATGCACTCCAGTTCTAGCTGGACAACAAAATGAACACAGGCTGCTAGATCAAAAATAATTTAGGCATTGTAAAAGAGGATAGTACCTTTACTAAAGTGCTTTCTGATCAGTCAAATCCCTCTAATTCCTGCTACTTTCTCAAATAGTTACGAGTGTAGTACCCATTTTTAAAAGATGGATGCTGTATCAATAAAGGAAAAGGGACACTTGTCAAAAACTGCAATGAATCTTTCAATCAAAGCTATAAAGAATGATTAACTCCAGAAAGTTCTATAGTAATTTTCTACTGGTGATGTATTCCTCAGACTCCAAGCTGAAACAGGATGAAGACTCCACTTTGCTACTGTTCAGATTTAGCCATGAGCTCTGAAACATTTATCATCACTATCAAAAGGAATTGTGTTCAAAGCCTATGCTGTTACACGTGTATTAGTTCTTGATGTAATATTCTGGCTTTAGAGAAGATTACCATAAAACTTGATGGACCACTCATTAACATAAAGAAAACTTAGGCCAGAAAAGGTCTTCAAATACTTTTTGGAAAACGAGATTGTCCCGCAAGATTAGATCACTGAGGAAACAACTTCTCACATGTATGAAAGGCTTCAGAAAGGAAATAGTGCCTAATTACCATTTCTACAATTTTCCAGGACAGCATCAATCAGAATATGCTGAAGAGATCTAGTTCTTTATGTGAAAAGATGATCTTCATCTAATTTGTTTTAAAACCCACCACCCTGTAACAATGTCTAGTAGAGACAAGATGAAAACAAGATTACATGCCCTTATTTTCAAATGATCTGCAAGAGTAGTTGAGATAAAGATGGCACAAATTTTTGTCTGGTGTAGGGCTACAGACAGCTGAGAAACTTCTAGTTCCCTTTGTAGGAGGTCCAAGCATGACATAAGTTTATGAGCAAGAAAGTAGATGCTGCTGCAACAGCAGTTTCATACCAATGCAGAGACTATACAATTGCTGAGGGAAGGAGAAACTGTTCGCAGTCACAAAAAACAAACCCACTCAAGTACTAACTACACTACAGGGGCTAACAACAGATGATGCAGACAAATTTCTCAAGAGCACCACAAATTTGTCTCAGAAACTAGCTTGTTTAAGACTTTGTCTATAAAATGAGCACTGATTAATCCAGTATCAACCATGGCTATACTGGATATACAGTTCATCATATCCAGAAATCACTTTAACATGATAGATAGCCTAGATATTGGGCAACCTGAGGATGCCCAATCTGACAGAAAAGTAACATGACACTATTCAACCGAAACCGTCAAAAGCAAGATGAATATATATACACTCCATTTTTAGAGAATCTGCAAGTACTATTATAGTGCTACGGCTTCAACTCAAGCACTTCCAGCAGTGCTAATATTATGAATCAAATATTTAGTAAACTAGAAGATATAACAACATACACTGATGAAAAAGTGTCAGAAAAAAGATCACACTGGCACAATTTCACCTTTTTTTTTTAATGTTCCATTATCAGAGAACACTGAAACTATACCCTAAAGATTAATGCAAATAAAGAATCGAAATCACCTGCACCAGCTGCCAAAATATCTTATAATTCAGACTGAAAACAATTATTTTACAACTTGTTTAACACTGAGAAAAAGTACTCAACTAGAATTTTCAAGAATGCATTACTACACAAAATTGAAAAATTCTTTCCTTTCATGTCCTATAATCATAAACTACATATATTGTTAAGAATGCACAATTAAATTTGGGAACTGAATTATTTCAAAATTTCTATCTAGACAGTTGTGAATTCCAAACAATAACACTTACTGCACTTCAATAGTCAGTGGCTATCTTCTCTTCCCCTCTATTCCACAAAAAGAAAAGTTATTAAATATTAAAGCAATATTAGGTATATACCTCAAATAATCGTAGATCAGCCGGGACTCTATCTCCAACTGACAGGCAGACTGTATCACCTGGGACTAAATCTCTTGCAAGTGTATGTTCCACCCTACCTTCTCGTACACTGTAGGTAAAAACATGAAGAGCGTAAGAACATCTTTTCTGGCATTTTGTCAAATAAAAGCACTCACACTGTTGACTATGCATTGCAGTGTTACTGGTTTCAGCAAAATACTATTTCTATTTTGCTGTTTGTTTCTTAGAAGTTACACATCAGTAATATCATTTGAAGCAATCAGAGAGGCAACAACATGGAATAATTTTTTAGGCCCATACAACAGTCTTTAAAATGAACAAAAGCAAAGCACGTTCTGTGTCAGCGTAACAGCTAGTATAAGAGCGGTAAGTTCAGTAAAACCTTTTTCTTTTACTCATTCCAGATTTAATTTAATATGACTTAATTTAGAACTGAAAGGACAAACAATTCCATACCAATGGCATTCTGGAGGCACAAGTTTACTAAGCTCTTCAAGAGATTTTTCTGATCTGTATTCCTGCAGAGACATTTAAGAAAAATAAAGCAGATAATATTTTTAAAACAGGCAAAAATTAAACAACAATAAGATATAGATATATGTACTGAAATTTATCTTATTAGTAAAGTTGTATTAAAGTAATATTCCAAACCATCAGGTATGAGGTGCCCTTCCACAGTTCTGTATTAGATACTTTAAAAACCAAATATGGTCCAAACACTGAAAAATTTACAGATTTAAGAGTTTGCCTACATGCATTTCTTCTGAAACAGCAGCAGAGGTCCTTTGCATTTTCCCCTCAACATCTTCAGAGCTTTGTAATACTTGCAGTAATGCTTCTAAACTCAGGGATCAGACACACGACTAAGTTCCACAGTTTAAAAAGTTAGTATCAAAAATACTGTGTTCATGCTCCAGGAGAACGAAGGTATCACAGTTCATCTTTAACTCAATAAACAGATTATAGAATTAAGGTAAACAAAGATATAGAGCACAAACACAAAGCAATTTTGGTTTAGGCACACACTGAGTAAAGCTGGGCATTTACAGAATTAAAATTTTTTTATGACTTAGAAAATTAAAGATAACTATTATTTTTTGAAAAATTTCTGTAAAGAATTGAAGCCGGGGCTACATTTTCAGAATTTTATATGAAGTTAAATATTTAAAAGTACTTCAACACTGTTTATACTGCGTGCTTCTTTACTCTTTTATGGCTGAGTATAATAGCCATATAGATGCATAAACGTCAATGTAATAAAGCAGGACAAATCACACACTTTAGAAAAGGCAAAAGACTTGGATGAAAGCGCAGAGCTCTTTACTCAACCATTCACAGCACAATGCATCAAGACAATTACTTCAGTCTTATAAATAGAAGAGTTTACATAAAAGCAATAATCTTATTTGGACAACAGCTGTCTTACCTGAACGAAGGCAACTGTAACAACAATGAGTATTGCCTGCAAGAAAACAAAAGTGAGTAAGATAAAAGAATTCCAAACAGCCATGAAAGTAAGTGATGATATTTGGTTTTGCTCAGCCATAGTTGTTACTACATCTTAACAATACGATTTGGAAACAAACTTTCTCATGCTCAAAATCACTCTGTATTCCTTGGGTCTGTTATAAAAGCAATACTATTACATCTGCTCTAGTGATGTCCAAGAACTTGATAACCTGATTTTACTAAAAATAAGATTAAAAACTAGATAGCAATTTTGAAGAAAAACTTCCTCTGCTCATGTTTCTAGGGAGTGAGCAAGAGACAGCAGTGGAGAGAGATCCATGACGCAAATAGAAAAATTGGTCTGAAGTGTGAATGATGTTCTCTGAACAGAACAAAGGTTAAAGGAATGTCATGTTAACTCTACAGAGCATCACAGATGTGGCTTCATTCAAATAACCAGATAACAGAAAGACTAAGAACAAACTGAAGACTAGAAATAAGACAGGACACTGAGTACATCTCAAACAGCCAAGATCCCAGAGATCCCAAACAAAAAAAACTAAAAAAAACTGCTCATTAGGAATAATCCAAGATAAGTACTAAGGCCTCAATAGCAAGGCGTCATAGTCACGCATATCACACACAATTCTGGTCACAACACTTCAACATAAACATCATGGGGCTTGTAAGCATGTGATGTGAAAGTGAGTGAATGAATGAAATCATTACAGGAAGTAACAAAGATCAATTTTGTGTTAAGTATCATCTTCCCCTTCAATACACTCTCAAATTGAGTTTTGTTACACTAACTGTATTTGTTACTCAAATTGAGTTGTTACGCTGATTTCTTACAGAACTGTAACACAACATCCATTAATTAAGCCTTTAAAGTACATACTTTAACTCCTAACCAAGTACTACTATTTTACCAGAGAAAAGCTTTCTTGAAGAACTCTTAACTAAATCAAGGATAAATCCAGTAAATCTGCCTTATTTGTGATACTAACGTTAGCCTCACCAACTGAATATTAGTAAATAACTATATATATTCCATCTTTCCATGAAATACTTCCACCACAGCTACACATGTTTCTTTTGGAGGCAATATTATCTTCTACAGTTCATGCTACCTGACACAGCTTTGCATTCCTAGCCTCACGTCAGTCTCTCAGCTTGTGTCTACGTGCAATGGCTTGCATCAAGAAGCCAATATCCTCCAAATAGGAATAGGTATGTAATTTTTTTTTTAACCTTTATCAGTTCCCAGTCCAGATCAAAAAGCTTTACAATACATTTATATCAGCAGAGCTAAAAAGATGGCAAAAGCTGCTCAAGCCAACATTGCCACCAAAAGAAACATGTCACTGATCTTCAGCAGCAAATCAGTTTTATTGCTAAGGCTCTGAGCACAAATATACAGTCACAGAAAAATTGCACTATCATCTGAAAATGAAGCTAAACAAATATTCACTAGGTGAAAATGTGGGTATTAATAACAGCAAGACTAAATGGTAGGTTAGTCAGAAGTTATACAAAACCCACAATTGATGAACTTGAACTCAACCACACTTTTTCTCCATATTTTAAGACACATCTACCAATGTTCACAAGGCTGTTAAAGATACCTTCTCGGGTTGTAGCACAGAA
>NW_009203527.1:0-19706 GCF_000690835.1 Fulmarus glacialis | reverse complement strand
TCCCTACACTAATTGCCCTGTTCTCTTCTCATTGCCTTGCTCAAGAGGATTAGGAAATAGACTTAAGGGCACTAACAAAGGAAAAAAAAAAAAGAAATAATTCAAATTTCAGCCACAACAATTAAATACATTTCATAATACAATAATTAACCTAAATTCAACTTATGAACACAACATACCATTCCAAACTAACACTATACTCAAATTCAAAATTGCATGGTTTTTCTTAAAGAAGCCACGTAGTTCATGTTCCAAAGAAAACTATTCTTTCTAGAGAACTAGAAGAGTTAGGCGCAAACCTCCAGTTACCTTGAGTTAATTACAAAAGTAAAACTCATATAGCGTGCAAGGTCAGCCAAGCTAGACAGCTAAAACAGCTAGAACTTGCCTCTGATCATACAGAAATCCCAATTTTCAGTTATCACCTATCACCCCAAAAAGGTCAAAGGGATTATAATTTTCTTCTGTGTCATTTGCAATGACAAATGTTCAGCAGTCCTATATTTGCTCACTAGTTTAGCACCCTGTTTAACTGCAAACTTCTACAAAAATTCATTATTACAGCTTCTATCTTCCTTCTGCTATTTCTAAAAGTTCAGGTTACATTTCTTTTTCATGTTTTAAGAGATTGCATCTTTCAAGTAAATTCACAGAAGGCTTATATTGGTTTCAATTTGAAGTTAAAGCATAATTTAAGATAAAAATTACACAGAAGACACCAAAAATTGCTCCTCTGAATGAATGCCTAGAGAGGCGTTTCAACCAATGAAGACTAAAGATCCAAGATGCAGCCAGGTAATTATTCATTGATGTATTTTGATATGTACTACTGCTATCAGTCAAGGAAAAAAACCAAAATCCAGTCACAAACTTAACAGATTTAACGACAGCATACAAATCAAATTCATTAATTAGACTCAAGTGATCCCATCCCACACTGGCATTCATGTGATGTTGAAAGAAGATGTGGTCACACATTCTGAAGTACTCTCAAAGAAGATAAAATTTTAGTTCCTTACCACAGTGATACTGACAGCATCATCAAATTGATGCATTAAAACACTGATGACTGCAGATGCCAGGAGAAGCATAATAAGGGGATTTTTAAACTGAAATGAAACAGAACAGTAATTCAGCAATACTCTTGACAGGAAGACCATTTTATCTACCCCTCAAAGCACATCTGATCTATTTTTGAAATGTATTATTCTATAATTAAAATATTTCTAACCTACCAGTGCTAACAAAATCTGACTCTACAGATTTTACTTGAGGTTTGTCTTTTTTAAAATATCAAAGACCTTGAATGGAGCATATTCAATACATATCAGGAGAAAACTGTTTCTGACATTTCTTGATTAACATTTTTAAGACAAAAAGAATAATCTCCTGTATTTGTTTAAACACACAAAAAGAAGCCTGAAATATATTCAAAATGTCTTTGAGATAGCAGGCTGATCCTGTTCCCAGCAACTGATCACTACTAAGGCAGCAATGTATTTCCTAATTTCAATTCATGATTTCTTGTTTTACAAGATGCAAGTTTTCCTTTTAGACCATATGCTTTCTACAGATTTCTAAGGCTAAATTAATACAGGAGCTTGCTTCTACATGACAGCTGTTTGCTAACACGGTCATTTTTGAGAAATGTTACAAAAAAGAACATTCCTACAATTAAAGTGAAGAACATTCTAAAAGCACAAATGATAAGCACATTCAAAGCAAACATGTATCTTAATAAATCCTACCTAAAACAGACTTGTTAACATGCTTTAGAAGCGTCTGATGCATCTAATTTGACGCTACACATGGGAAAATAAAGTATTAATGCCAGAGGACAGCTAGTATGTGATGTTCCCACTGCCATCATCAGCAGAGCGCTGAATATCTTTTCAGTCACTCTCAAGTAAAACACTTTCTCTAGAATTAACCATTGTTACTTCAGGGTTTACTCTAGAACTTAACTGCACTGCTGCTGAGACAAGGTGCAGGAAACACTGACCAAAATGTTTAACATAACAAATTCATTAGAAAAATCTTCTGTGCGAGAAGCTGCTGTAAATAGCTCGTGTAGCTAGGTGGCAGGGGAGGGCAGGAGGAAGTAGTGACACTTCCACACCATTTCGAGAAGCTACATGGGTTCATATATATATATAATAAATCACACTGATAGGAAAAAATTCACACTTAACTTCTGCCGGTTCTGCTTAACACCATAATCAAGGCTGGCCCCAACTCCACCCTCAGTTCAAAGACAGCAGTTTTGCTTTTTAAAATTTCCTTTGTCTATCAAGTTATTCATACTTCATGTTCCATTTAAATGTTTACCAGTCATATGCATTTGTGTCTGACCTCAGTGCAATTCATGCTCAAGTCTGCCTACAGGGAATTTTATTCTGCTTCTGCAGCCCTCAGGCTAGTTATGGATGGTACCCTTTGGCTAGTTATGAACAGACATTCAAGAACAAATCATGTAATTAAAACACCGGCATGTACCTAAATAAAAGCTTTTTCAATAGTTAAATTAGAAGTAAATTATCTAATTTTCTATTCTATTAGAGTTTCCCCACTTTTATCAGAGTATGTTCATGCACAGGAAAGCTAAGTAATAAAGGGCTGACAAGCATTAAAACCAAAAAGCAGAAAGGACAAACATCTTAACCTGGGAAATATATTTTTTCCACAGTGGTTCATCTTCACTAATATCAAATTCATTCCATCCATGGAATGCCCGTCTATGACAAACTTCACAGTTTTTTAAGCCATTCTGAAGATTAGCCTATTAAAATACGCAAAGAATAACACAGTCAGCAATTACACTGATAAGCTAGACTTCAAAATAAATTCCAAAATATATAGCCTTAGATTATAAAAATTTGGCCAACATCAGAAAGACAAGCTTAGTACTAATGTTTGTATGACAATAAAAGCTAACTAACCACTATTTTAAAACTCAATTTGGCAGTACTTAAGAGTACTTCAACAAGAAATTCACAGAACTACAGAGCAGATGCTGTTTCACATCTCTAAACGATTGTTGATCTTCCCTGCAGAAAACTCTTCAGCAAGCCAAACTGGGGGTATAGCTCAGACTCTTGAGGATTACATCAGGAGTTCAGTTACTCAGCCAAATGACACAGCAATAGCTTCAAAGTCTTGAGTTGTCAGTGACCAACATTTATCATGGTGTACTCCTCAAGCAGTCAAGCATACAGAAAATGAAAAAAGACCATTTATCACAAAAATTAACCCAGATTCAATGGTTCATAAATCTGTCAATGGGTAGCTTTCTCAATCCTGTTCCTCCACTTGAAATGGAGGCTACTGAAATAAATTAAGGACATTAAGGATTCCTTAGAGAAATAGAAGCAATAGCTATGAAAAACAGAACAGAATTTTATAGGAAGATTGACTCTAGGAGTTTTATTAACAAAAAGCAATCTTCAAAGCATACATAAATCTGACCATTTTCAAGTTGAATCTCATCCCCCCTCCGAAAATCGGGTTTTTTTGAAAACGTTAGAGATTAGAGCATTTCAAGTAACAATTTAAAAATCAACTTGCTTTTAGAAATAGACAATAGTTAGTATCAAACTGCATGATAATGCACAGACTTTCAGTGACAAGATCTGTCCTTAAGAAATATCAAACTTATTATTTGGCAACATCAGCGCATTCTTAAGAGATGCAAAATCACGTACTTGCAGAATGCTTGCAACTTCATCAACTGGCAATTCACTTGCTTTTTTTGAAGACAGTACAGGAATCATTGTCTCATTGTCACCATCAGGGATTTTTTGAAGACGTGCAACCTAAGAAACAAAACCAAAGTCTGAAGGGAAGAGGAGAACTAATATTTCATTTCAAACATACACCAGAGCAATGCAGTATGAATGCCATTAAAAGGTAGGTTTTAATAACTGTTTGCACTTCAGAAAAAAAGGAATCTACAATTCAGCTTATTTTCATGCACTACCATCTGCAACAATAAAAGAAAACACTGGACATGCAACTGAGAAGACTAATTTCTGTAACGATGTGTTAAGTGATGACAAAGATCCTAACAGTTAAATATATTCATAATCCTTTAGCTCACTATCCTCAAGACATGGTCAGAAAGCAATCATTCCAGATAAATTGCACTCCCTGCCCCCACTTTCTACTCATTAATGAAGGCGGTCTAAACAGGCCTATTTAAATTTTCTTGTACACAAAGAAAGGAGAAACAACATTAAGAAAACCTCAAACGAGCACTGATGCAAGTGAAGTCATAAAACTTGACTACAGTACAAAAGCTTCAAGTCAATGCTATAAAAAGTAATGTTTTCCTGTAATTTTAGGAAGTTAAAATTTTGTGATCTGCAGAACAGAGCAATAGCAACATTGATCGCACAGCTCAGCACTGCTTTGATACTTAATGAAGGCTTAGAGTTTCTGAACTCTTGCTTATTAAATGAGAAGCTGGAGTGATACTCATTCTTCCTCCTCACCATCTTATTGCACCCAGAATTAATATCTCGTCCATCTTGCCATGCACACATCCCCCCTCCATTAACTGGAAGACAGCTGACATGCAAACATGCACACCACAGAAACGGTTTTCCCATTATACTTGCACAGAATTTGAATAGGCAGTTTTATGTTTTTATGCAAGACAGTAAGTATTTTTTAATCTCCTCTTTGGACACAGACTTAAAATATAAGATAAAGTACTTCAAGATGACAATACATTAAAAGATTCCAGCATTTTTATGCCCTCAAAAAGGTATGACAATCTTCATTTTCTATACTGCACGTTGTTTGCCATGTACTCAAGTACAATAGCTGAGACAAACTCAATTCAGTATTTGTTCTTCTAGCTCCTTACCTAAGACACAAAGACTTCATCCCAGGGGCACAAGGGAACAATGAACAAAGGTGAAAGTACTACAGTTGGAACTCACATGCTTTCACTTTAAAGAGAAATCCTTGGAAACTCTCTACACTTGCCATGTAGTTCCTGGTGAAACAGTAAACCAACAAGACTTGCTCCTTCACTGTAATTATAAGAAAGCAGGTCTAGAGACTAAGATGAGAAACAGGGTGATATGGGGCATGGGTTTGAGCTCTTGGGCAGGGGGGATGGCAGACAGAAGAACTGCACCTTAACAAGGTGTATACTGGCCTCCAAAGAGGCCAGTAAACTCAGCTTTCTGTAGCCTGAAGCCAGTGGGACTGAGCAGCTGGGCTGCCGGCATGCAGCTCAGCAAGGGCCAAGAATGGAAGCTGAGCCACGCTCTGCCACACCTCCACTCCAGTTCCCATATTTCATTCCACTGAAAGAGCTTTGTTTTGCTCTTTGCTGTCCTTTCATGACACATTTATGCAAAGACCAGAATTGGAAAGTCTGTGGCCAAATTTTTAGTGTATTACAAAATACGTGACTTAAATACGCTTTAGCATTGGTTAGGTACTTATTGAAACCTTAACTATATACACTGACGTAAGTCTTCTTTAAAAATGATGGTGAATACACATTATTATACATTATAAATATACACATTTACAAAAATTATCTAGCAAGTTATCTTTCTAAACACCTTTACATATTTCAAATTACACAAGAAATTGAGTCAAAAATATTTCAGCCATGGTTCAACAAAATAACAGATTTTTCTCTCTCAACATATATATATTTAAAGTATTTTAAAAGAACTATTACTTTCAACATCAGAAGAAAAACAAAATCATGAGTATAATTCTGTTCCTAACAAGAGGTCTTTTTACAAAACCTTGTTGGGCTTGTAAGGGCTAACAAGCCCTTACACCAACAAGGTTACGCTATTCTGGACCAGAGGGACAAACATTTGCTCCACAGTTTAAGGCTTCTCAAAGAACACAGCATCATAAGACTCCCTTTACAAAACAGAACTATTACTAAAGCAACTTAAGCTGACCACAATAGCAGCAGAACAGCAGGTATTTCAGTTAGGAAGAATACAGACATTGTGACCCTAAGCCTTATGAAATACTCTCTGGTATATACAAGTACGTTTCCATAAAACTTCTTGATGGGAAGTGATGCATCATCATGACCACTCAGTCTTCCATGTAGACAGCCAGCCTTTGGTTAAGTGCACCATCATTTTTACCAGCATCTATGAAGCACTTGATGCTCACAAGATTCAGTCCCTAGGAACAAACAGTTTCATTCAAATTCACCTATTCTGCAATTAGAACACACCCAGTTCCAGCTGCTGTTAAGCCTACACATACAAACCAGTATTAAATCACTTCAATTCTCAGGAAATTGCCATTGGAGATTATGATTTTTCATACTTTAAATGGTTATACTTAATTTTCTTTGGATTTTAACCTTACTTCTGTTTCAGTTTTCTTGAACCACACACTTTTCTAAACTAAACATTCACCGAGAATTTTGCCACAATCTCCCCTCTTTGATAAAACACCCTACTGAATTACTAGCTCATGTTCTTTTCTTTAAGTACTAGCTTTTGATTTACTAGCTTTTGATTCTTATTGAAAATAGATACCACATTCATGGTATTAGCTACCAAACACCAGTTCAAGGCTGAAAACTGTTAAGTGCTGTTTCAAAACAAACCCACAAACATATGCCTTTGACCAAGATGACTCCACATTCTCAACAAAAATACTGAGCAACCAAGCTTTCCCAATAAGAGTAGGCAGAAATGAACTGATAGTCATTACAAATTTTAGTGCTGAGAAAAAATCTTTTTCCCCTATACCAACTGACATGGCTGCTAAACACAAATAACAATTCCAAAAAAAGATACATAATTGATCATTTCCCTAATATTATCAATTAGGAGTTCAGAAAGTCTAGTAACAAGCTTTTTAAGGATATTTTAACAAGTTAAATATCCTTAAACAGAAATGTTGAAGCACTCAGAGATCAGGCTTTTCCGAATAAATCTTCATTAGTGCAGAAGAACTGTGCTACAACAAAGCCTATTTTGACAACCTTTTTGTGACATACTCAAAGAGGCATTGATTTTGAATGTGGGTTTCATTCATATTATCTCCCACTTTTACGAAGAACACTGTACTGTATGCAGTGAAAAAAATCTACAGAGAAAATCTAGTATAGGATTAGAAAAACAAAGGCTCAGAAGTTCTTTTTAGAGCCAGCTCCTTTCTCCAAAATTACATATTGTAAGACAAGTCTGGATGGATCTCCATCTAATTTCTCAAAACCCTCTACAATCTGTGTAGATTAAACTACACTTTAGTTCAGAAAAGAACAGTTTCAAATATCTAACACTTTGCCACCAATTAAATTCAATTGCTTAGCCAACGAGAAACTGATCACTGTTCCCTTCATCACTACCTTCCAAAATATAAAGTGGGTTACACCAGCAGATTTAGGTCCAAAAAAATAGTTGGAAAAAGTGCTTGCTGCTGGAACACAATAACTATATTCAAGCAAATAATTTTGTCTTTACTATGCATTACTTCCACAAAGCAAAAGAAAGGTTACTTATTCAATACTGTCATCAAGTGCTCTACAGTCCTTTGCACTGCTGCCCAGATCTGGACACTGGAGATCTGGGCTTCTGCAACACGTTTTAGCATATCCAACAAAAGCTATCCCCAAAACCACAGTGCTCCATATTAAAGGAATCAACCCACATGTAGTAAGATGTCTTCCCACCCTATACTGCAATTAATTTTCAAGCATCTATCAGCTGATACCTTAAAACACTTCAGTACTTTGTTGCAGGCCACGTTTTTATACGGATAATTGGGCTAAGAAATTATACTGGCCTATGCTGCTGTATCAGATAGGCAGCACGTACAAGACCACTGAAGCTTTTGGAGCTATGACTACAGCTTCCCATTCCCTGCTTGCAGCTAACTCTGCCAAGGAACAAAGAAGCAGGATGCTAACTAACAAAGATAAATACCTGCCTCAGGAAGGACTTTTCTTGGACCACTTCCAATGTAAACACCACCATTTCTAGACTAAGAAACATGCATCAATCATATGACCACAGAACTGTGACCAAAGTATATTTATCAAAATTAATACAGATTAGTCTGGAAGGCTTACACTACCAGAAATTCAGAGTTCCCTTTTGTTTTCTCTAAAGAAAAACCTAGTTAACCAGTTAACAGTAATGTGCTACTGTTTCTTCTTCCTCATACACTACAAAATTCTGCCTACCCTCTTTCTACCATGACTGATACCAACTACCAACAACCTACTTCTACCATTCTGTTTCTCAGCTTAGCAGGAACAGTCCATTATCAATCAGCAAGGCTCACTGACATTAAGAAACTTTTACAATTTTTTTTTTTAAAGGGGAAATTTTAGCTCTACTTCCTCAGAGAATGCAAATGGCAGGGCCTACATTCACTGAGGGCGGTCTAAAAATTTAGAACATTCTCATAGCAAAATCTATTTTTAGACAAACTTGTGGTCCAAACATATTAGCTAATATAAAGTCCTGTAAATGTCACATGCAGTTACTCAACTGACCTACAAGTGCAAAATACAAAGGCAGTGTAAAAGCAAAACTACAGAGAACAGTAAAAGTGGGAAAAAAAAAGTTTAAAAAACAATGAATTTTAAGCTGAGGTAATTAAAGAGAAATGCTGATTCTTTCTTTGAGAGGTTCCTTCCAAAACCTGACAGACAAGAATGCATCTGGATTTGGGCACTCTACTCTCGGAAAGAACTGTTTACCCTACCACACAACAAGTCTCACTGGCAAACTGCAGGTTAGTAGAGCCAGTTCTTGGGAATCACTGTAGCATACCTGGAAATGTAAAAAGATGACTGGAAGCATTATTCCGCATGCTTTCCAACATTTGCCTCTTAACCATACCTATCACTTTCTTCTGAATCTTCCCACCCATCTGAGCAGCTGATTTGGTCAGTTTGAATCTACCCTATCAGTCCCTGTAAAAGTGAACCCCTTTCAAGCCAACTCCAATACTACAAAGACCTTTTAACTTGTTTGTAGTGATCAACCTGTAAGACTATTATCGTACAAGCAGTTAGTGACCCACATCCAGGTATATGCCTCTGTATCGCAGATACCGTGCAACTGCTACTGAATCATGCTGTGTCTAATCAACAGTAAAATTAATGAATGCACACATAACCAATGTGTAATTAATCAATGTGCATTTAATCTTAAGTATATGTACAGTACGTTGTCTTTTCCACTTGAAATATTACATGCACCTGCTCAGGAACTGCAGCTTTATTAACGAGATAAGGATATTAGAGCATGTTGTTCAAGGGACACTCCAAAGCCCACATTCCAGACCCAAGTGCTATCGGTGACTGAAGAACCTGTACTGTGACCAAAACCCCATAAGAGTACTAGTGAACACAGAGCACACAAGATCTACAGTGTGACATGCCCTGAGCAGAGATCCACCCAAAGCCCTATCATTTCAGGGTTCCCAGCATCAGACAGGACATACAATTTTATACCTTGCCATCACCTTTTCTGAGTTATTAATAGTGATCTGCCTTGCACGTGTTTGTGCCTTTCTTATCAGGATCCCGAAAGAATCAGCACTTCCTCACCCACCATAAGAATCAGCTTCCATTTTTTTATCTACCTTGCCCACACTGAAAAAAATGATAGTGTTCAACAATATAATGAAAAGGTGTTTTAGTGAACACAAAACAGATTGAAACTTACAAGCGTCTCATTTCCTGAATTTTCTTTATGATCAAACTATATGGGATGTATACTAAAAGGTTTAAAAAGCTCAGATCCTACTAAGCATGTTCTTCTCCAGTTCTGTACAATTCGCAGCCAGGATGGCAGGTGCAGAGGTGTAACAACAGATAGATCAACTACTGCAGACATCAGTGCACACAGTAACATAATAAAATACCAAGTGCTTACCTCTTCTGCACTGTCTGGCATCCTGAAAGTACACAGGGCCAGAGATCAACTAGATGTCAATGGGCACAGAGGCCTGAGTCTCCGTGTGTGTGCACATGGATTTTGGAAATGGCTGCCGCTAGGCAAAGACTCTTTGCTGTGAAAGCTGTGAAAGGTATCTTTAAGGAAAAGATCTAGCCAAAATGGAAGTAATCCTCCTTTCTGTCAGTTCTGTCAGACATGAAGCATCAGTGCAAAGTCTTTTCCTCCTCATTAGGACACAGTGGCTAGAGGTTTTGGAGATCCAGATCTTTAACCATCTTATTGTCTATCTTCAAACTCTCCATTTAAATAGGTCATTGCTCAGCATCATGACTGTGATTCCACAGAGTCATTTTCTAGCAATGACCTTAAAAATATCTATTTCACTAGACATTTCTGCCATCTTTGCCTCCCCCATTCGTCTAGAAGGCAAGGTGCTCCCAAAGCCTCAATACAGGTCCCAGCCACAGAACAATGACCACGTGATGACAAGACACAGCAGAAATCCAAGCACAAAAAAAACATTAGGCACGCTCAATAGTTACAGTAAGTCCTAGGCCAACTGCACACCCAGAAGCAAACCCTGGATGCACAGCAGGATTCCAGAAGTGGAGGCAGGGTGGAGAAGAACACATGAAGAGCCCTCAGATCATTCTGGAACAAGCAATACCCAACATGGTTGTGACTATGATGCAACTTCCTCTGTGAAATTCTGCCAGATCTTAAAAGAAATTAAATCTCCAGAGAAATTCATCAGTTATGCTAACAAAAGAAGCAGGTGGAAGTAGCCGAGTGTGGTGGATAAAATTTAATAAAATAAATAAAAATCAGTGCAACCAAGTTCACAAACTATAAATGCAGACAAGCTACAAACTTATCTTGATTAAGTAAATTCCATTATTTAATGTCTTATTCTTGGCTTTTGAACTAATTTTTTAATGATGTACAGAAAATTGGAAGTTATATTCAGGAAGGCTTCATCTATACAGACTGCACTGATATAGTTGTTTGTACCTCATATGTGATTAAATCACGAAGACCAATTACTTCCTGTATTCTCAACTAGCAATTTCTCTAATGAGTCTCAAAAACCTGTAAATTTAGATATGAAAAATACTCAAAATACTGTGACTAACCCTATAACAGAAAGCTCAGAGGAGATGGGTGAAGGCAACATGCCCATGAAGCTCAGGAAAAAACGTAGGGTGTGACTAACCACAGCTGTTGCAAAGAGGTTAATTTTACCTCAACACAATGGGGACTAAAGGGTGGCCTTTGCTTTGGATAAACAATTATGTCAGTTGAGTGGATCAACTGGTGGTATAATGTTTCTCCCCGATTTCATCAAAAGAGTGTGAATGTCTGAGTTATACATCCCCCCATGCTGGTCTGGCTATGTGGCTTAGCCCAACATACGCACTGAACAACCAACAATATTTCAGAGAGCAACAGGCTGATTTCAACCCACATATTCCTTTCCATCGACTGGGCATGTGCAGCATCACAACAGTGAGCATATTATAAAGACTGATAATGGGAATCACATTGCTATTGTGATTGAACTGTGCATTGCAATTTCTGTATTTTGCTAAGTGTAACTTACAAAATGAACATAAAACATAGTACAAATGTATCATTCTAACTAAATCAGAAATACCACGTAACATCAAATATCTTCAATTACACATATTTTATATTAAACATTACACCCTCCATACATGGATTATCTAAAAGAACCTGGTCAGAGAGTATTATACCTTGACAAATACCTTTATGGGAAATAATGCTGCTTTCTTAGAGAAACAAGTAAAGTGCCAACACTCATTCAACAAACATCCACAACCAATTTGCAAAAAGAGTATTTTACTTGCCACTGTAAAGAGCTGCCCCTTCCCACCCCCAAAAGGTTGAAGTCTGCAGACTAAAGAGCCACTTGTTTTCTACTGTTTGCTCAGGAGAAGAAATACTTTTTTGAAAGCTTTGAAGTTACTGTCTGCTGTCTTTATTTGAATGGACTCTTTTGGAAAAGTGGGATGATTTTTCACTCCTGGGGAAACAGCTGCAGCAGCCTTGTATTCTAATATTCAAAGAAATTTGTTCCTATTCAACACTATTTTAGTTTAAACATTTTACCAGGAGTCCCCACATCAAAGCAAGTGCACACAGAAAAGTTCTGTCTTTAAAAAAGCCAGAAGGAAAGAGAAACACTAATATGCATTAATGAGTTCTCCTTGCAGAGTAATTTCTATCCTGGGAGGTCACATAGTTTCAGCCCCTTGCTACTGCGTGTTATTCCGTAAGACTTAACAAAAAAAAGGGCAATACTCAGCCTGGCACAGACACCACCCATTAACCAAAGAAATATAAATACCCAAATTATGAGAACCACCTACTAAGCTGCCCCATGAGCCTGAAAAAAACTGCCTTGTATTTGAGTACTATTTCAGCAGTGCTTAGGACTTTCACTATGGCCAACCACCAGCCATAATGCAGAACTATACCCTTTGCTACACTACACTTCTGCATTTCTGACCAAGAAACAGAAATCTGAATGCTGGCACTGACCGTCTTGAATCTCAAGGCTTGCCCAATCTTAAAAGTTGTAAAATATTTAAGAGAGAGACCTATCCCCAACCCCATCTACTTCAGGCAATGTAATAAAGAGTACGATGCTCCATTTAACATCCAACTTACTAACTCTACAGTAGTCTATAAAGCTCAAGAACTACTCTCAAGTACTAAAAATAAAGTACTAAAAATATCTTCTAAAAAAACACTTCCAAGGAACACATCTCCACAACCTGAAATGAATCTTAACTCTTTCAGGATTTTCACCATGTCTTCTTTAATTTAAAAAAAATAGAAAAGAAAGTAGGATGTCTAGTTCAACTGAGGCTACCAGCACAACAGAGAAGTTGACCAATTTTCTGTAACCGTAGTATATTCCACACGGTTATCTTGCAACCCTCGTGAATGACAACTGCCCCCTCTCTAACTAGAGAAAATATACCACAAAAACAATGATACCATAACCTGACTGCAGTGCTGCAGATTGTATGAATAACAAAAATTCAGACTAGACCCCCAACACCACATCTGTCCAAACCACCTTATCTTCCTTTAGCCCATTTATGTAGTATACAGTTGAAACTTAAGAATGCCAAACATTTAAACTTTGTATTCAATGGCTACAAAAGATTTACCATTTAGAGCATTTCTGTATACTCTGGAGGATGTACTATGATGAATTTAAAGCCTCATTGCTGAAAGCCTTGAGGTGGCATCAGAATTACCAGCTTTGATTCTTCCTGTTCAAAAAAACTCCTTGAACACTGGAAAAGTCTGCTTGAACATTTCATACATTTGTCATTACTTATTAATCAGAAGAACAAAAAGATACAGAATCCTAAGCACACACTAAGATGATCAAATCAATGCAAATGCCTTGATGAAAGCAAAGTTTATGTATAATAGCACTGGGTCAGTTCAGAAACTCATCACCCAAGGAAGAGAGCACTGATGGCCATATCTCACTTGACTCCAAATAGCATGCACCTCTGCTTAAATCCTGATTCACATGAAGCCTTTTAGAAGTTGAAGGCGAAAAGACTTTGGGCGTAAATATCAGCCATTTATCTTGCCAGACAGTTGCTAACTTCCTAGAAGAGAACATTTAAGCTTAGAAGTAAGATCATATGGCTCCTCTCCAATAGTCTGCTTCTACCTCATAACACTTTGAAGTGCTGAGCTTCTCAAAATGAAGGACAGCACTTGAACAGCGAACACTAATAAAGAATTTTAGCATTATATACTGTGATATACTACTAAGGTATCCATGACATGTGCAGACTTTAGTTGCCATATAATTGTATTAAGCAAAAACACCAAAAGAAATATTTGCTCAGTATTTATTTGTTTTAAAAAAATGAATGAAGCTCCAAGACCCAATCATTGATTATATCCTTGACAGCTATGCAGTTACTTCATAATGTGACAAAATAAAATTAATTAAAAAAATCCTGAACTTACTGTTTACAACAGTTCTCAGGACCAAGCTAGTGTCAGTGCCAATTTAAATGCAAACATAACTCACTGCATAATTACTCTACTTATGGTAATAAGCTTTCTTATAATTAGTATCAAGAAAGCAGCAGCACTGCATTCACCAAGCTTTTTTTTGTTAATTATGTATGCAGAAAAGAGTGCTGCATAAAATTTATGACTTAAAAATATTTTAAAAGCCTTTGTAAAAGATTCTGTAGGTTGCATCTGCTAACCCATTATCCATTTTATCCCTTCTAATTGTTTAGAGTAGAATGTTTACAAAACAAATAACTAGAAACAGATGTTTGTCCCAAATTTATACCTTGATTATTGTATTTTATTTTCCTTCTCTTCTCTGAATTGTAACTTTATCATTCCTTCTAGCTTCTACAAACTACACTGTAAATGCCAATTTTACCACCCAGTCAATTAGGTATCACGTGAACTCTTTCACCAATTCAAAATCAGGTCTTGCAACTAAGATCTATGTATTAACTTATTCCACTCTTGCAAAATTCCACCGTGATCTATGGGTGAATTTACATTGAACTGAAGCTACGACTACATAAAGAAGTGAGTCAAGCCAATGGTCTGCTTATGCTAAAAGGAGGAGGTCTCACTGCTTTGTCCCTCGCTGTTTTTGACATTAACTGGATGCTTCATGAGCCCATTCAACTTACTAATTCAACAGAAAGATGTCCAACAGGGGGCAAGGGGAAAGAAGGGCTGAGCTAATGTTCTGCCAAGCTAGCAAGCCAGAAAAACTCAACAACCATGACAGCCAACACAACACATATGGCAGGAACACAGCTGAGAGTAGGATCTTCTTTCAGCAGTAGTGAGACCAATTCATTCAGTCCTATAGAAAAGCATCCCAAGATCACCACACACTTGTCAAACTCTTCACCAAAAAGAGCCACTGACAACATTTGTTTCTCTTTTGTTAAATTAGCTACCCTAAGAATTGTCTGCATTGTCCTTACACCACTGTTTTTCCTGACTCACTAAGAAGAGATTATGCCATAAACTCCCCATGTAAAGGAGTTACAAAGCTGGCAAAATAATAAACATACATTCTGCGATGTCTGAGCTCAAGCAGATTCCATGTTAAACCACTTCTAGATTTTCATAGATTAACATTTCTGATTTATCTGCATGGGAAAAAAAGGGAAAAGGAAAGACTAAAACTATCTAATGCTCCATCAACCAGTCAAACAACAAATTAAAAGATGACACTGACTGTTCAATTAAAAAGGAAATCTATGTTTCTACTGCAAGACAAGTGCTATGTTAACTTATCAGTTATTTAAGTTATCAAAGCACTGTTAAAAGATAGGAAGGTAACTACTAGAACTTGTCTTTAGTGAAGACTCTCCACTTTCTAAAAAAAAAAAAAAAAGAAAAAATCTCCTCTCTCACCTTATCCTCCAAGTTAAACAGAAAAGATGTGACTTTTTTTGCCAACATAAGTATTGCATTCTAATCTTCTGCAAGCTGCAGATGGTAAGAAACAGTAATCAATGAATATTAAAATTCTTGTTTCACCTATTAGTTTATTAAGAAATCCTCTACTTGTCAAAAGGAACGTGAACTGCTGTGATAACACCAATTCCATTTCAGAATTTCTAACATTTTCCATCACAAATCTCATTCTCACTATTTTGGATATTACCTTCATAAAACAACTGATGATGCCACTCTGGAACAATTTTAATTGTTTTCCAGTCACTGCTGCTGCAGGCATCCCTTCCCCCTCTGTTTTCAGTTGCATATACACACGCTCCACCCCTTCGTCAGTACATACAGCTGCCTAATCCATGATGAGCTAGTACAGGGTGCTAATTCACTGCCCCCAAAAACCAAAATCTATTCACTGATCTTCAATCTGTTGGTTTAGCAACTAAGCCCACTTTTACCAATTAAGAAAAACACCCATGAAACTCATCAGGAAATTCATCTGCAATTCAAGCACAGACAAACAAAACTGATTCATTTATCATCTCAGGATTATGTAAAGAACTAAAGCATCTTTTCAAAAAAAAAAAAAATCTTGACTTATACCTCATTATTCACCCAATTATCAAAATTATCCTGAAATTACTACTGACAGACTATAGGCTGAAATTAACAGTTGTCTTTGAAGATTAGCTGAAATTAACCAGGAATCAAAACAATGAAGATTAAGGAGGATTTCAGAATCACCACATGATGTTCTTATTACTTACAGTAAGTCTGGTCTGAGTTTTTATACCAACCTTCTACACAATTTTGGGAAAGTTTTTGGTTTACAGGTGGGAAAATGTTACTCTGATCTCTTCTGTTAGGCACTTAATGATCTGAAAACAAATGGTAACAAAACAGTACTCCTACTTAGCAATTTGTATTTGTAATCATAGTCTGACCTCAGAGCAGAGAAGCTCAAAGTTGATGTAACCTAAACTGTATTCTTTGTTTTCTACTAAAAGGCAGTCTTCTACAAGACAATCTTCAGTAGAACAAAGAACCTGTCACAATCTAAAAGACGGCAATGAAAGAAAGAAAAAAAAATTCAGACTACAATTATAGAAAATTACTTAAAACATCCCAAAGACATCAATGGAGAGATCCAAAAACTACAAAGCCTAGTTTGCACTCAGTTATGTTTTGTCTAAACAGCTGCAAGTTCTCTTGACTGCCTAAAGTTTAAGAAAAAGCTCCGCTTATGGAAAGAAGTCACAAAATTCTATCTTTCCAAACAGAAATACAAACATCATTCCTCTAAGTCATAGTTTTATTGAGCTAAGCAGAAGTCTTCCTATGATGGGAAATTCTCTCTTCCCCATTACCGTAAGACACATGAATTTTTGCAGAAGTTGAATCATCCCAACACAAGAGACAGGAACCACGAAGTCTCGGGACAAAACATTACCTAGCTTAGAGTAAACATACAAGACTGCTTATGAGAACTGAACTAACACAGGAAAACATCAGTTTTCCAAACCATCTTATCACTTCCCAATCTTGAATATTCATACAAATACGGGGGGAAAAAAATCTGCCATCTCTTGCTCAATATCCAAACTAAAGAGACCTTTCAAACACAAACTTGCAAAACAAAAAAAGAGTTTGAAGATATTCTTACTGTAATCTTTGTTCTACAAGATTACAAAGATTCTTCAACTGTCTCCTGGAGAAAATACATTAAGGATCCTCTCAAGAGTGCTGAAAAGTTCCAATATGAAAGCTGCTGGTGTCTAGCTGTCTCAAAATGTCAAATGGATAGAAAAAGAAGAGCTCAGAAATACCAAGAACACCAAAACAGACAGTAGACATTTGTAAATATATGTGCCTGTCTGGACACTCAATTATAAGATGGGGAGGTGTTTTTTTAGTGGAGAGGAAGTAATTCAAATGTTAAGAGAACCAACTCAGTCTTTTTATTCATACTGAAGTTCAGCTTTCCTCCTACCCCCAGAAGCCTACTCCATTTTGAAAGCCCTCAATAAACCATAGCATTTATTTCTGCCTTTGAAATATACATCTGATCATCTTTTATTTTTCTCCTACATAAAGCTTTTTTTTAATGTTACTTCTATCATACAAACTTGATTTATTTATTCTATAAGAAACTTAAGAAATGCCATCTTTGTGCTACCAGCATTCAGAAGAATTAGAATGGACCATACTATCATATGCAACTTGATTATAAACTACATCTATGATATACGATTTATTTGGTAGCAGAACTAAAAGGCATTAAAAGTCTTCTTGCCATTTTGGTTTTGGCACACAAATGTCAGACAACTACTTTTTTTTTTCTCCCTAAGTGCATTTCTATTCCATGGCATTATATCCGCTTTGCTTCCCCCGCCCATTGAAAAATCTTTTACTCACAATGCAGTGACTGAAATGCAAAGGCACTGACACTACTTCTATCAGCTATCTAGCCTCCCAAAACAAAGATCAATCTTCTAGAGACACTCCCCCACACTCCAAAATTCCTTCTACCTGGCAAGTTCCATGTTCTTCATTACAAATATTCAGTTGGAAGACATGATCAATAGAATTAAGAAAATTCTAACATTATTTTAAAGTTAGAAAAGAGTTCTGAAGTACCAGATTATAATAACCTACATAGTTTTCAACATAGGTTGGACTTCACAATTACTACAACTTTACAGTCATGGAAGACAATCATATTTCAAAACAGAACAATATCCAACCATAGAAAATAATTTAGTTAGTCTACACCACAAACCCAATCCAGTTCTTCATTCAAGTAAACTATTAAAAAACTACCTCTCTTTTCAGAATGGGGTGGGAAGAAAAGGAGCTCCTATGTCTCACATAACATCCTATAGCAAAGGAAATCCAGTAGCCACCTAAAAAAAAAATCCATCTAATATCTTCAAAGAATACTGATGACATAAAGGGGGCAGAGGGAAACAGTTCTTTTCTTATATAGAGAGTAATAAAAATAATACATTTCAGAGATTTTCAACACCCAGCATCAAATAGAAAGGAAAAAAAAAAAAGGAAAAAAAAAGGAAAAAAAAATCAGTGAAGCTCACAGTCACTATCACCAATGCGAAGGGGCTTTCAAGGTTCACAGAGCATAAACTGAAACCCAACATGGAAAAACTGAAATAACTCCCTGGATTAAGTCATTCCTAAACTAGACAAGAAGGAGAAAGCATAATAGAGCAACTTCTTTCAGTACATAGACTTTACAACTTCATACCAGACCTTTCAAGTGGTAGAACACAAAACTTCAGTGCCACTTTTTAATTAAATACTGTCCAAGAGAGCAAAATTAAGTCATTTTTAAGAACACAGAGTATGCACAAAAATATTGCAACACAAAATGCAACTAATGCTTCTCAATTTCACCCTGAAAGATAAAATTTAACAAAAGCATATAATCTAAGCAAATACCAAGCAACTAATGCTTAGAAGACCCTATCTAAATAAAACAAGATTTATATTCCAAACGCAGAGAGCACTAAAACATTCAATAGATGTTTTGAATATCTGTCAACAGAGAATAAAATCTGTCTGATTAGTTCAACAAGCAGCAGTACAAATAACAAGAAGCGATGGTCCTACAATCCTTAAACTACAAAATGCAGATCAAAATTCCTACCACGAGATTAACACACGACAGCAACCCTGCAAACCCCTGGAACATTAAAACATACACACGCACCAGTAGGCGTTGTCACCAAATTGCATGCAAAAATCCTCTTAGCTCCAATGAAGTCAGTGACTCTGATGAGACCTTTACCTTCATTTTCCATCGAAAATTGTACTTGAGTCGATAGTTACAAAAATCTTTAGCAACAGCAGCACTGGAGCGGGAGCTGAAAGGTGAAGAGAGAGATGCCCCAAGATCCCAGGCAATCACACTGCTCCCTCTGCCCCCACCTGCAGCAACATCTGCAAGAGAAACCAGCGCTAAAAGAGGGAAAAAAAAAAAAAACACAAACACCAAACACCCAACAGCCGAACCCTATAGATCTCCACCGCCTTTCCGTTCACGCCAGTGCGGAGCAGGCACACGCACCCAGGGAGCCCGCAGAGCTGTCAGAGGCCACCAAGGATTAGGATTAGTTGCCCAGCAGCTAGACGAGCGCCGCCGCCTCTTCCCCCTCGCCACAAGCACCGCGAACAGCCTCGTCCCGCCCGGGGAGGGGCTCCGCAGGGAATGAACGCCCCGCACCTAAAAATAAACCCTCACCCCAAGTAACCCCTCCCGCCACCGCCTTGCCC
>NW_009203526.1:14280-24037 GCF_000690835.1 Fulmarus glacialis | reverse complement strand
GAAAGCTTATTTAATTTTGCATTATAGGATATTATGCCTTTGGTATTTGTTAGTATAATCCAAGACGAATAATTACCTTTAGAAAATTCATATACAACATGAAACAAATAGAATATTCCTGTGTCCCAACTAGCTATAGAGTGTGTGTGTGTCTGTGTGTATATATATATATAAAAAATATATAGAGTTATTTCTTCTTTACAGTGCTATTTTCTCCTACGGATCAGAAAGCCATTTATTGCATAGTTGCCTGTATTTCCCACATCCCTACCGTTTTCCATGGAAGTGCTAGTTAATACTTTCTTCCCCTAGCTTGCTGCTGAGTAACAAGGGCTCCTAAGTCTGAGACAATGACAAGATTCATTTCATTTCCTAATTATTCTGTCAAATTAATCAGAGGACAGGCAAAAAAAAAAAAAAAATAAGAATCTTGCTTCATGCTGCTTGTCCCAGGTTTCTATAGCTCAAGAAACATGCAGAAGAAAAACCTAAGCCAATTCATGCAAAACAGCCTGTTTTGTTTTTTTTTTGCTCTGATGCTTAATCCTCATTGTCATATCAACTTGTCATGCTAGGGAGCTGCCCAGCCAGATACCACAAGAAGAAGGGACAACACTCATGTTCAGAAATGGAGATAGTCTCTGAGAATAAAGTGTATTCTAACAACTTGTGGCTCTCAGTAAAAGGAATATTTACTGCTTCTCATCTCCAGGTTATTTGTCTTTAACAGAAATACTATACATTGCACATAGATCCTTTGGCATTCAAATTAGTGTCTACTTGAAAATGAACATTAGATGCTCGTGTTAGCAATGGTATTTTCAAAACTGTGTTTAAACAGAGATTGGTTTGCACTGTATTTCTGATAAAGTATCAAAAAAGCTAACAATTCTAACAAGTTATGATCTAAAGCGATCTAGATGTACTCTGTATGCAAGAAGTTTGAGCAGACTTGTGTATATTAAGCAAATTATGCCTTCAAACAAGAGATGAAGTAACACTGAAGACCTCCTTTACCTTTTTTATAGAAACTTTTCCAAATAACAACGTTAAAGCGTCCACGGTAACAGTTCTTCACAAAACTCTTTTTTTTTTTTTCTCTCCTATTTCTTCTCATGGGTTTCAGTGCCTAAAGGTACAATTCACTCATCTCAAAAATCCATACCATAAAAAACTTGTATATTTTGTTATTAAGAAATCACCATCACAAGGTCTGTGCACAGGATAGGACAACCATTTTACACTGACCTTTTGGTCCATTATTTTTTGCAGAGCAGATACCAAATGTTAGTTGTGCCATATGGGCCAGCTGTTTCCTATCTGTATTTCAATCTGAAGCATTGCATATGCATAGCAAGACTTGTGAGTACTATGCATACAGTGTTCTATTTTGTCCCAAACTTCATCCTTCTTGGAACTTTTCTCACAGCAGCCTACACAGTGGGAAGCCAGCTGCAAGCAACCAGAATTAAGTTTGACCTCCCAGCCCCTTACAGATTTCCCATGACTTTTCTGTTATACTGAAGTTTTCTTCCTTTACACAAATCAGCATCACTTTTGGACAACTGTCAAGAGCACAGTACCGGAACATGGATCACAGACAGTCCTTGATAAAGAGCTGGTAGAACATATTCAATATCTCACCTTCAGGAAGGGATAACCTCTTATAGTCAAATACCTTTAAAACTTCCAATAACAGTTGAAACACGTAAAAAAACCTGATATCTGCTTTCATTAATAGCATTTCTCAAGTAACTTCTCTTATTCCTACAACAGTCAGAAATACTATAGAGCCATGGAAAGGGACTAGATGTAGTTCAGGACTGCAGCAATTTTTTAGTATGGCAAAATCCAAAGCTCAGGCAGAATTCAGCCCCAAACTACAGATACTAAGATTCAATTCTGATGAACACAACTCCTTTTTAGTAAAAAGTGTTGCATGAAAAGAAGTACATTTCACACATGGAATAGAACAGCAATATTATTCTGAATTTATTTTATTTATATTAAGAGCAATATGTTCTCAAAAACTAGGAAGACTGATCTTGCAAATAAAAAAACAAACCCAAACATCTCTAATAGGCTGTTAGGTTTTTGTTTTGTTTTGTCCTTTTACTACGTTAAAAATATGAACAGAATATAGAGTACAGGGTTTGTATAGCATGAGCTTATTTCTAGTCTTTCAGGGAATTGTCACACATTTTTGCTGAATTGCTTCCTTCTTTCTAGGATTAGAGACCTCCAACAGGAGTTGCTTCTGTCTACTCAGATTACTCATATTCCAATATCATGGCAGGAATTTATGTTATCAGCTGCTGCTTCTCTCCTCAAAAGCAACCCTTCTCTTCTGGCTTCATCTCCTTTACAGCTGTCAAAAATTGGGTGCTGCTTTAGCCAAGTACTTACTGCTTACTACCTAGTTGAGTGGCAGTTTGAGATTGAAAGAAATGGAAACTTGAATTTGTGTTCCTCCCCTCCCCCCCACCACATAGGGTATTTACAGTCCCTCAAATTTCTTACAGGTTGATAATTTTACTAGTTTTCATGAATAAAAATTGACATTCCCTACTATTTGGCAGGCAGTGGAATCAGGTGGATGCTACCTTACCCACAAGGATAACAGTTCAGCTGTAGTTTGATCATGTCTTAGTATTGCCCAGAAGATTGATAACTAAGGGGTGCTGTGAAAGGAGGCATCTGCAGAACAGAACTCCTGGTCTTATTGCTGATAGTACAGGGAAATGTATTTAAATGAGCACACTTCTCTGAAGACACAAGATCATAGTTTGGGTTCATTATTTCCCCACGTCTGCACATTTTTGGAGTGAATAAGCATCTCAGCATTCGATATAATTCAATATAATTCTTGCAGTATTAAAAAAAAAAAACAACACATAAGTTTCAGTAATTTTAACAGCTCTCACATCTAGATTTGTGGAAAGACAACTCACCGTAAGGTATGTCTCACGGTAGCTGGACACCACAAAGCGAAGCACTTCCCTTAGCAGCCACTCTTCAACAATTGTTTTCCTCCCCTTGAAGCCTGTGGATCTATAACTGTGGCTTTTCACATGTAGAAAGTCTGAAGTTTGACACCAAGTCTTCAACTTTGGATTCAGAGTGCAATACTTCATTTCACTCTTCTCAAAAAGACTTTTATGTAATTTCCTCAGGGGTTAATACAGAGAAAAAGCCAGGTTTGTGTTCAAACTCAGAGGTACCCTCTCAAGCAAGATGTGTCCTCCCACTGGCCCTTACAGTTTCTCTGAACTACATCCAGGAACTACACTAGCTCAGAAATGCCTCTCTATGCAACCTTATCACTATCACAAACATTACTACCATTCCTTCAAGTTGCTATAACATTATTGTTAATATCAACAATTAAAATAAATAAATAAATAACAAAACCTCTTATCTTTCCTCAACACTTCTATCTTCTAAGGGGACTCAGAACTTTGCTTACTCCCAAAGCCCTTTATTAGTGACCACTCATGGCTGGGACCTATCTTTAATTGGACCTGGCAGCTCTCCAGGTGCAAGGAGCTCACTAATTGTTTAATTGTTTTGGTGTCTGGTTAACTCTTCCAAGGTCAGGCATGTTTGCATCCTCCTCTCCCAAGACTTTATAGCAAATTCTCTTGTGTTGCTTTCAGACTGGACAAAGGAAAATTTCTGTGCAGAGAATATATATTGCAAAATTTCACAGTATAATTACAGAAACTTAAAATAGAAAATATTAAGGACCAACTATTTTGCAGAATATAAGGAGGGAAAAAAGGCCCCAGTGTTGTAATATTAACTGAAAAAGAAAGACCGGTCAGTAATCTATATCAATGTGTTCCAGAAATTCAAGCATGGTTCAAAATCCAAAACAAACAGATAATAAAAAACCCTTATGAAACAATATATAAATAATCTATATTGAAAGCATTTCAAATGATGGAAATTATTCCAGAGAATAAGGTGACATTTTTAAAGATAGCATAAAATTACTAATTGCAAGTTATTTACGTGAAATAGGTTGCCGTGTTAATATTTGTTTTGCTTTGCTTTGGCTATTGGGTAACAACTTCTTTACGACCTGTTTTATACTGCATAGTTTTATAGATTTCAGAAGAGCTGTGTTGTTTTGCCCTATTCTGAAAGCAAGCAGAATCATGCTCTTTTCTTTCACTCAGTTTTGCACGTGACTTTTGCTATTTTCTAGTCCTCAGCCCATTAGATCAGACATCTATTCTCACTCACAAAAAAGAAAAACATCTGTTCAGTGGTTGATTTTCTCATTGGCAATTTAATAAGTGCTGTAACTGCATCTTTCTTGATGAAAGAAAGGGAATGGTGGTTCTTTTCTGCTTACTTTTCTTTTGTATATTTTCTCTATTCATTGCTGAATTTTCAGTACTCCATTATTAATGCAATACTTATATTAAGTTTTGGTACCAGGCCAAGCTAAATTGTGTGCCCTTATTGTATTATTTCTTTATTTTTTTAGCTTTGGTTAATGATTTCATTAATGGTTAATTGACTCAGAATCAGCTTTAGTATTATGGTTTATGTACAACCTAGATCCAGTAGAACAAATAGAATAAAAGCTCCAGACACCTGCCCATAGGCACAGTGAAATAACTGAAAATATTTCATCTTTTCTGCCATTCATCGTCATCCACCAGGTTGCCTGGAATATAACAAATAAGGCTGCTACTTCTTGCACTGATTTTTTTTTTCTAACTGCAGTATCTTTTGTCCTGTTGTGTATAGCAAAACCAGATAAAAGTCCTGCTGCACCTGATCTGACTTATATGAGCCTAGTAGTTCTTGATTATCTTCAAAGGTACATTCAGAGCTCTGTAACACTTCTCTTCACCTAGGTTAATGTGCTACATCTACATCGTCACTATTATCCTGAGCTCCATCATCGACTGTGTTAGCTCTGCAGCTTCACGTGAATGTGAATTTGTGCACTAGGGAGACCTTCCTTGTTCTTGTCAAGCACATTTATTACCTTCTGGCATACTGTTACAGCAAATGTAGCCTGCAATGACAGGGACCATTAGGTCTGTACTTAAATATTGATGACATAAAGGAATGAAAACCTCAACATATTAATCTTTTCACCATACTGGCAAAGACTATAGGACCAAAAAATAAAAAAAAGGCTGAGTTATTATCAATGAAATCTAGACTTCACACTCAGGAATCCTGAATTTCTGCATTGTTTTAAGGAAATCTGAAGTAATCTACTCAACCTGGAACTATGTCATGTTTGGACCAGGTGATGGGATTCATCTTGGGACTGGCTGTTCTTCAGAAGACTGTGGGAATAATTTCAGCCAGCTGTCTGCACCAGCAGTTCTGCCTCTTGCGGGAAAAAAAAAATTTCCCTTTTTCTATTTCTCCTCAGGGAATCCTAAGAATTTCCCTGGATATTTACAGCAGATGTTATAAATATTAACAACTCTTATATCAACAGAAAGAAAAAGATGACCACAAATATACATGAGTATCTTACTGTACCGCAAACTAAAATCACTCAAGCATTCTCTTTCATAGAAAAACTTTAAGAAAATATCAGAGAATTCACTTTGCTGAAATTCTTATTTATTAAAAGAAACAAAAAGAAGTAAGGTTTTATTTAGCAGTTCCTAAACATTTTAAATTAAATTTTTGAAAAAACCTGAAGAATCCTGGAATTGTCTCCTAGATGAACTTGAATGCTATTGTCTCTCAAAAATCCACAGTGAAAACATGGTACCTCATACAACTGTAAAAGATAAAAATGGCCACATCACATATGTGACTGACATCTAAGTTATGCTCCCTAATATACTGTCTCTATACCATTGCATTTCTGATTATGTGAGGAAATTTGATACAGTTATCCAACTAATGTCACTGGCATTACCTGCCACACTTGAATAAAAGTGAATATCATGAAGTTTGGTGGCATCAAGGAGCTAGAGAAAGCATAAAACTAGGTAATAAAACACTAATTTTGTATTTTTTAGCTCATTTTCATTGTCTTTTTGTTCCCCATAATTCTCTCTTCTTCTGTGCAGTAAAGCCTGCTGAGACAGAATTGTTTGTGAGGGAATACCTTTGTCACTGAACTGTGTCTTAGACCCTTTTGGTCTCTCTTGGGTGTACTTCATAGGTGGTTCCATCAGGTCCAAGGTGAAACTCAACTCAACACATTCGAGTTCAACAACTTGAACGTGAAATATCAGAAATTTTTGTGCTGTTCCACATTCACGGGATATTTGTACCTATCTGCCATCTGTGTTAAGAAGGCTATGATCAGGCTGTTGATTAAAGTCACTCAAAAAAGACCTCTTTTAAATGGGCAGAAATCTGTTTCTATTCAAGACAGACCTTTCTGTTTAGGTTTGTTCCCTCAGATTCTCCCAAAGAGTCCTTCCAAGATCTCTGCCTGTTCAATACCTCATTTTCTTTCCACATCGTCTTCTAAAAGATAAACCTTCTTGCTGGCAGAGTGCCTTCTCTATGTGACATTTCCAGTTTGGGGTCAACTAGTGATAACCTGAGTGCTCTTCCTCTTTCCTGAGACTAGTATACTTGAAGTTTGCTTCCCTTCAGTATTTAGGCTGGAAGGGTGAACCATGCAAGCTTGGAGAGAGCAAAGGTTTGTCTACCCTTCCCAACTAATGGCACAGCCATTGTTACATTGATTCTTTTGAAGCTGTTTATCTGTCTTTGCCGCTTATCTGTCTTTACTGCCTTTCTCTGGATGTTTGTTTTCCATTAGCTGCTGCCTTTGACTCACATTCTGACAGCCGTACTCGTTTGAAGTGAACAGATAAACTGATGGGGAACAGGACATTTATAAAAATGGGATCCATAACTACTGCATTCTTCAAACTCTCCTACAAAATTGTTTCTGTAATTACAACTCAAGGCTTCTCTGTTTTTTCATTTCTTTTACACAGCAATGTATACAATGATGTACTTCATTTTTGTGGCTCTATCAGTTGATGTTCCTTCTGCTCCCTTTATTTGTCAAATTCTTTAGAAATTTGCTCTGCACAGAGTTGGAAATGTCTTTTTGTTTCCTGCAAGTGCCTAAGGTTTCTGCAGTACTGCTTATTTATTCTACTGACTTCACTTGTTCTTTCAGGCTGTTATATTTAAGACTGATGAGGCATTCATTCTCAGTCAAGAAGCTTTTTAAACGTACACCGAGTTGTATAGATAAATTAATTACTACAATTAAATGCTTGTATATGTTTAGAAATGATTGTTGACTTTTCCCCCTGAGCACATTGTCTTTAATCAAAGACTGCAGAGGTGAAAATAATCAATTACTCGCTGCCTACTTCTTCTACTAAAAATATCCTAATTTCTCAGACGGGTTAGCTGACTGACTACAAGATAATTTACTGTGCACACAACAGGTAAGCAGAGAAGAGCTACAAACTCACGCTGGAAGAGGATGTCTATGGTAATTTCAGATAGTATTTCCTCAACTATAAAAAGAGCTCATAAAGTAAGAAATTCATAGAATTAAAGTTTGTTTACACTCCTAGATTGCTAGCTGCTTTAATTTGTAGCAAGCAGAGCTATGTCCCTGAATGTGACTACCGCCACAACTCACAAGGCATGTCTCTCTGTAGCAGGCTTTTAAATACAATTAGAAAATCAGGCTATTTTAATAATAGCCTGAAAAGTAGATTATCTTAGGAGTTACTCTGTGCTGCTGCTGCTAGGTTGTCTGAAACTAGTGTGGGAATTTCTGCTCTAAACTGCAGTGTGGCTATGCCTTTAGTATGGAAAATATTATCTGAAAAGAATTTAAAGGAAAAAAATTCTTTTTAATATAAATTTAACACATAAATCACCCACTAAGTGAAGAACATAGTTAGTTAATGGCAGTTCTAATGATACTGCTGGTACCAATTTATATATGATTATTTCCCTGTAACCAATCTTTTTTTAAAAGGTCAGCAGTTTTATAAAGGCGTAAACTTTAAATTTTAATCCAGACGTATTTAAAAAAAAAAAAACAAAACCCAACAAATCAGGGATGCAATAAAGGACATTTGCTTAAATATTATTACAATTGTAAATTCAATTATAAGATAAAATGTGATGATACATCATCTGTCTCTGGACTAAGAGATAGATGACAAACGAGAGATAAGCTGACAACTCTTACTGACAGCTTTTTTTTCTTTTTTCTGTTATGTGACATTGCACTAGGGAGATGTAGTTTATGTCATCTTTGCCTAGCAAGATAAAAACGTGTCTTAGGATACATGACAAAAGACTGTAGAGGAAGGTTGCTGAAGGGACCTGATATGGTGTTATAGTACCCTTGGAAGGGGAGTCCTAGTAACATGCTGCAAAGACTGATGACTGAATATTCACTTTGGTCCCAGGACTGTTTCTGAAGTGAATGTTAGGAAAGAAGATAGATGGAGGGAGAGGGAGAGGACAAAAGTGAAGAGAAGGACAGGAAGAACTGGAACTACAGAGTAGAAAAAGTGCACTTCTGCATGGCCCACTCCCCTTGGCAAGTCGGAGAACGAGCTGGCTCTCAGTAACCTGGCACGTCTGCACTGCACAGGGAAGGAGTATGAATTTGTTTCTGCAGGACAGCTTTGCTTCAGAGCCCACACCTTGACAAGACAACTGTCCTGCTTTCTGCCCAGGCTGCAGCTGTGCAGTGCCAAGATTTCTGCCTGGTGGGTCTCTGCCTGCAGTGTTAGTTGCAAGATGTGCCGGTGACACTCTCAACGTACTTCTTCAGTTACATATAATGATACACCCCGTCTGCTCATAGGGTAGGACACAGACTGATGTGTTCATCTGTTCACAAAGTATGTACTAGCAGCTTGAGGCTTGTTAGATTTGAAACGAGCAGGAGGAGGGGCAATTAGTGTGTTCAAATCTAGGTTTTGCTCCAACATGACCTGTCTAATGTTCACTGTCCTCAATTTTGAACTGAACTGTTATATTCTAACAGTAGCATAAGGAAAAATTTTATTTTTTTTTAATGTCAGTGAGACTAACTAGACTAACTTATTTCAACAGATTCATAACATTTGTTTTCGTACTCAAAAGCCATTCTGCAGTGGTGAGCTGTACTGGAGATATGAAGCTTAAACACACGATCACTAGGTAAAATTATTACCTAAATTTCACTGACACAAAGACAGAGAGTATCTGTTCATGATTCTACTAAGTTGTTTCACTGTTCCTGGTAATGCAAGTCATCAGAATTTTACTGAACCTTGTCACCCGTAAGCCAAAATAATGCTTGATAGCATCAAGTCTCATCTGTCTTGTGAGCCAAATACACTCAGATAACTCCTGCTCATAAGCAACTGGAAAAATCTCTTCTCACTCTTTGTGCAAATCTAGTTAAAGCAGGTATGTAACAGTTGCATGCTAATTACTAGTTACAGCTTAGCTATCAATCAGCATTATTTTAGAAGAACTTCTGTGTTTACTAAATCTAATAAAAAGCAGTTCAAAATTGAAGAGTTCCTCTAGGTACTCAAACATATCTTCTGGACGTGTTGCGATTCCTAGGCAGACTGTATGTATTGGGTTTGCATGGCAAGATTTTGGTAGCGGGGGGGCTACGGGGGTGGCTTCTGTGAGAAGCTGCTAGAAGCTTCCCCTATGTCTGATAGAGCCAATGCCAGCCGGCTCCAAGACGGACCCACCGCTGGCCAAAACCTGAGCCAATCAGCGACAGTGGTAACACCTCTGTGACAACGTATTTAAGAAGGGG